>NC_052535.1:88280951-88435651 GCF_016699485.2 Gallus gallus
CCACAAATGTATAAATCAACCCCATTTCAAGAAATAAATGCTCACAACAAACCTTTTTTGATTGTCTCATTAGATAACGAGGAATTTGACACTATATCTTGTTACGCTGTACCTTTGATACAGGTTCTTATTACCTGATATGTAGCAAGGGAAGGGAGAAGACACACTGCTAGGTTTGGATGATTGTAATGAATCCTACAGCCTCTATATTTTGGGAAAACCAAAACACTTCTCATTTCTAACTTGTCTTTGTAGGGTCTGCATGCTCTTCCCAGTGCTGCTCCAGAAGAGCTTTGATCTACCTGGAGTCCCATCTTTTATCTATCAGCCTGTGCAGAGGTCTCTGATGGCTTCAGGTGTTTCAGTTCACACTGGGCGCAGCTGAACCAAGCCTGCAGGTCAGTGGCACATGGGCAGCTGTAGACACTTAGCTTATCATCTCACCCACCCTTACTGAAGGCTAGGTCCCCACGGACAGAATGTCTTCTTTATTTTTTGTCCTAGAAGGTCTCAATTTCAAAATTTCCAAGGTGAATCATCCTACCAGGATGGGTACTAAAGCAAGACTTAGGAACACTGGGGGGTGCAGGTTTCCCTCTGGATGAAAAAGACACTGAAAAAGTATCGTCCTTTGGGTGGAACATTGGTGATAGGGAGGCTTAGACAGGGCTGGCAGGAGAGGGAGATGGGGAAGGTATTTCAGTGGGGTTTTCCTTCTTTTTGGGGTGGAGTTGTTGAATCAGCTCTTCCCCAGCTCCAACAGAAGAGCTGAACTTATGTCTTTGGAGAGCTTTCTTAGGTGTAGAGCTCAGCTCCGATGTAATTTTGGTATTTATACTAATAATGGAAAACTTGTACTAATAATGGAAAAAAAAATAGAGTCTGTGCAGCTTGTCATTGCATTTCTACAGACTTCCTTCAGGGTTACTGCTTGTAGCCTCCTCTATTTCTCCAGAGCCCTGACCTTAAAGAAAACTGCCCTGTCTGAAATGTGGTCTGACTATGGTGAGGCTGACACTACGGTGCTGGAGGGAGATGATGCAGAGCTCCCCTGGGCCAAAACAGGGAAGGGAGAAAAAGTTGTAATGAAGTGCTCCCTGTGTCAGGTGGGTAGGATGAGGGAAAGCCAAGCTCAAGTCCTGAGTGGACCTGAAGGAGCCTCTGTGACCTGAGACACACCAGATGTGTCCACCTGTCCATAATAGGATGCACCTGGTGGTGTAACCTTCTCCATCCTGAAAGGACATCCAAAATCCACCCTGCAACACTGGTCTGGCACTGAGGCTTTTTGCGTGATCCCCTGATTGATTCTTAGTATCCATCCAACACTGCAATCAGAGAGATTGCTACGAGAGGCAGTTATTTATAACAGAACACATTTACATTTACACACTTGTGCTGACTTCTGCTCCGTCCATGGACGTGGCTCAAGGTAAGGTTGGATGGAGCTTTGGGCTCCTGTTCTGCTAGGAGGTGGCCCTACTTATGGCAGGGGTTGGAACTGGTTGGGCTTTAAGATCCCTTCCAACCCAAACCGTGCTGTGATTCTGAGGGCAGGATGAGATCACTGGAAAGTCTGATTCTTCAAAACAAAACAGAGAAGCCAGCACAAAAGCAAGCACTGTGAGCTAGAAAAGAGAACTGTTCTTGTCTCAGGAAGGAGCTTCGGACTGGGCAGAGAGATGACAATGACCTCTAGGCCACCATGGAGGAAGGTGCCTTATCTGCTCCAGCATCAATGGTCCTCATCACAGCCTTTCTCAGCCCTCAGGGACCCCAAGGATCCCAGGGGATGGTTTTCACATCAAGAGGCTTCTGCTTAGGATCACGTCCTCACAACACTGAGACACTGTGCTGACATTCCCGTTCAGCCCCAGCGACCCAAGGGCAGATGCTTCAACTGCTGTCTCATGGTGTGGGATCAAAGCTGTGTCACGGAGGCAGTCTCTGCAAATGGAACTTTTTTTGCCTGATTTTTTTTTCACCCCCTCCCTTTTAACTGGAAGGAATCCAAGAAAATATTCTGAAAAAAAAAAAACAAACCAAAAACTGGCTATTAGCTTATGTTTACTGTAAACCCAGGAGCTGATAAGCAGAGCATACGGGCAAGCATTTCAAATATGTTTTCAAGGGGATTCCAGAAGTGCCAACAGATCCCCAGCAGTACAGCTTTCTTTGCCAAAAAGGGATTTTTTTTTTTTGGGGGGGGGGGGGGGTGGAACTTTTGTTTCTTTTGGCCAGCACCAGTTCTTAGCCAGGTTTTGCCTTGCTCACCCCTTAACTCAACTGTGAAATCAGGTTTGGAGCATGGCTGGGGTGAGGGATGGGTGCCATGGGAACGCTAACTAAAATTGGGTTTATGGATAATTCCCAATGAAAGAAGCAAGCCAGAGCCAAGCTGGGGCTGTGGCTCGCTGCCCCCATGTCTGATTTCTTCTTTCGTGGTCCTGCAGAGCTTTTCACCCTGTGCTCACCCCCAAGGACCTGAGCACACTGTGCAACAGCAGCCACAGTATTTATGAACCGCAACCCAACACCCCCAGATTTCATTAGATTTACGGTCCCGTGCTCCCTGGGAAGCCTCATTAAACACAACCAGCCTAATTAAAGCGTGAGGCAGACGAGATGAGGTAGCAAACAATGCAGACATCTGTCCTGCTGCTCCATCTATGGTGGGACCTCGGGACTGGAAAATTCCCACTCTGCCCTCCAGCACCTGTAACGCTGATGCGGAACCGGGGCCATGCTGACTCTCCAGGGACGCAGCTGTTCTTACACTGCATTAGCAAATTAAAGATGGAGCATCAGGCTGGCGTCTGCTTTTTGGCAGGGCTGCAGCCCATCTAGCGTGGCCTCCCAAGCTATTTTTGGTTTTTTTTTTTCTCTGCAAAGAGCTTTGACTTTCACCCACCCCTGGGGAGCCTATGAAAACTGGTTGGTTACCTTAACCCAGTTAGCTCTGCGCAACCCAGATCTCCTTGGCACAAACCAAGCAGCAAACCTTGAGAAGCGTTTCGCTGCCAAGTCCTTTCTTTAGATGATAAAGGAATGAGAAGCATAGAATCATGAAGGTTGGAGACGACCTCTAGGATCACCACGTCTAACCCCAACCCACCCCACCATGCCCACTGACCACGTCCCTCAGTGCCACATCTCCATGGTTCTGGAACACCTCCAGGGATGGTGACCCCACCACTCCCTGGGCAGCTGTGCCAGAGCCTGACCACCCTTTTGGAGAGGAAAGTCCCCACCGAGCATGGCTGGGTGGGGAAGAGATCCCCAAGCCATGCAAGCAGAGTGAAAGCGGATCTGCAGGAAGCACCTTGGGAGCACCAGGGCTGCCTTCTCCTTGTCCTCACTGGGCCCTGGAGAACACACCAGTTCCATCCCACCATCCCTATTGCCTATTGCAGCTGCAGCCACCGGAGAGCCAGCCCTCAGCCCTTGCCCTGCCCCTGGTTCCCCAAAGCCCCTTGGCTACAGAGAACCAAAGAAAAAGGCTTTCTGCAGGAGGAGAATTGAACCTTTCCAGAACAACTGCTGATCTGATTTCTCACTTCCAAGCATTTGCGTGTTCAAAAAGCTGAGAAGGGTTTCTTTGTCTGCCTGGATCAATGCTTGTAGGCATCTTCCCAACAGCACATGTCCATGGGTCCAGGCAGGTTCCTTCTCCTTCCACACCCTTCTCCACACTGTATGAGTTGCTCATTCCATCTCACTGCAGGGTTAGGCAGCCTTTCCCCGAGCAGCCATGCCTTGTGCACAGTGACATTTTTGCATCTAATGCAGAAAACCTGGGGTGAGATTTCCTTTCTCCTTGGATGTGGTGGGTGAGTCCTTCACGGCTACCTCTTAGCACAGTTTTCATGGATTCCTGGGGTACAGCTCCACTGCCTTCACACTTTGCCTTATCCAAACGAGTTAGCGAACGCCTTCCAGATAGGCGGAAGAAAAATTGCTCTTGGATAAGCAGCTGAATAGTTAACTAAGCCTAGATTATGAAGGCCTGGCTCCATTTCTGCCTGAGCAGGTTAATTGTTAACACTCTAGTAACAAAGGCCTTTGGGAGACATACCTAGGCACCGTGCCACGTGGGAGGGAAATCAATCGCTGCTCACAGGCAGGGCAAGCGACAGCAAACAGCCTGAGAGCAACGCAGTGTGTTGGAATGCTCATGTGTGGTTCCCACTTTGCTCCTCCTGCAAAGGCACCCAGAGGTCAAAAATCCCCCCCCCTACACACACACACACCTCGTAACAGGTGTGCCCATGACCTTCAGCCATCAAGTTGGTTTGGTTGGGTTTTAATGAGCATGCAATTAGTGGAAGGGTGTGAACGCTCGTTTCTGTAGGACCTACACCTGCACAGTGCCTAGGGCTCTGTTGGTTTTCCAGTTTGTTGGCACTAGTGCCAGAGAGGTGTCTGGAGAACAACATAACACAGTTCTTAGAACAATGGAATGGTTTGGGTTGGAAGGGACCTTAATAAACCACGTGGCTCCAGCTGCCCTGGGCAGGAATGCCTTCCATTAGACCAGGCTGCCCAAAGCCCCATCCAACCTGGCCTTGAGTCATCTTGGTCCAGGGTGATGGAGCAGGATAGGAATAGTGTCACAGGATGAAAGGAAAGTGCTGTGATCATGTCAGCTTCTTCCAGAAAGATATATGGATGAAGAAGGGAAGACCGCTAATGGGCTGGTTGTGAGATGACAGCGCTGTAGGGAGCAAAACCACCTGTGTTTGGAGGTTAACAAACCCTGGAGGAGAACCAGCACTAAAATGGAAAACCTGCAGTTAGGCTGGGCAAGTACCTCCTCGGAAGACCATAGAATCATTAAGGTTGGAAAGATCAATAAGATCATCTAGTTCAGCCATCAACTCATGTCACTTAATGCGACATCTACCCTTTTCTTGTACACCCCCAGCAATGCTGACTCCACCATCTCCCCGGGCAGCCTTTTCTAACACCTCACCACTCCTTCTGAGATGTTTTTTTTCCTAATATCCAACCTGATGTTTGAGCCTGAGTCTCAGCGAAGCCCCACAACCTCAAAAGTTGCTGCTGGGGTTGGCATGGACACCCTGCATCCCCAGGAAACATCTCAAGAAACAATAATGAGATGGGAAACCACCTCCTGTCCCTGCATGGATTGCTGTGGTGGGCATGGAGGATTGCTGCTGAGGTTGGATGGACCTGCTTCATTTCTCCAGCAAGGTTTTTACTCTTTGTTACTGTTACTCATGTGCTACCTTCTCATGGCCATGCTGGGCCCGAAGCTGGCCAATCATAGAATCATTAAGACCACTAAGCTCATCTAGTCCAACTTGTCAACCCATCCTCATCATGCCCACTAAACCACGTCCCTCAGTGCCACATCTCCATGCTTTCTGAACACCTCCAGGGACGGTGACTCCGCCACTTCTAGCACCACGACAACTGCATGTCCACACGAGTGGATGCAAGAGGCAAGGACACCTCTGCTCTGCTCTGACCCAGCTCCAGCATGTCAGCATCTCCTCTTCTCCTTCACCCTTCTCAAATCGCCTCACTTTGAAGAGGAAAACAGAATGAGCTTTCTCAACTGCTCATTCCCAGGCATTCTTTCCAGTCCTCAAATCATTCTTGCTGCACCTCCCCCAACTCCTTCTCTCCTCTCCAGCATCCTGGCTCGGTGGCTGCCAGGTTTTCTTCCACCACTGAAACATGGCACAAAAGCACAGCCCTGCTGGACGTGAACCTGTCTGCGGAGTGTGCAAATTGCTGACTTCGTACCCACAGGCTTTTTCCACTGCCAGAAGCCAGACAATGTCAGGAGAACTCCCACTGCTTCCCAAGGACCCGCAGCTCTCCTTCTCCTTTCTCCAGGCCACGCATCTCTACCATCTGCACCACACCTACACTACCATCCCAGCTTGGGACTCCTGCTGGGAAATATTGCTTTTGGGAATAGGAGACCCACAGCACTCCTGGAGTTACTGCTCTCAGTTAGGAGCCATCAGCCCCCAGGATGTGGCTGGGTAGGAGACACCAGGACCCACTGTGCCTTTCTGTCCCACCATGCATGGGGTCAGGGTGGTAGGAGATGGGACACTGAGGTCACTGTTGGGGGCTGCACTTTCTTGAGCTTCTGTGGGAAATGAAAGCAAGCGGGCTCGGAAACGTTTCCTTTTCCTTTCTGCCTGCTAATGAGATAATTACAGCCTTTTGTATTCTGGGAAACTACTTTCTCATTACAGGGGCCGCATCAGCTATTTACATAATAAGCCTGAAACAAAAGAGATGAGATGAAAAGACCCAGGCGGCAATTCAGGGAGAGCTGCGCTGCTGCCAAGGGAGAGCCCACAGATGGTGGCTTCCTCTGTCCCCATCCATCCCTCTCCTGAGGTCAGGAGTGGGTGGCAGTGCCCAGTGTGGGACATTCCCAGTATGGGATGCTCTTTGCTCTCAGCTGCAAGGGGCCATGGGTCTTCCAAGAGTCCCACCACTTGGGGTTCAGTGGGTACCAAACTCTCCCATCCCCATGTCCCAGATTCTTCATCTTGCCAGCTGGACAGAGGTCACACCTGTCCCATCCCATACCCCATGTCATATTTCTCTATCTCTTCAGTTGGCCAAGGACATGCTGGATACCAGCCTGTCCCATCCCATGTCCCATGCCCTAGTTCTCTGTCCCCACAAAGGACACAGTGGGTACCAAAATATCCCCTCCCACATCCCATGTCCCAGTTCCTTGTGTTCCAGCCATCCCACATCCCAGCATCTTATCCCCCAGCCAGCCAAGGGACATGCTGGGTTGTCAACTATCCGATCCCATGCCCCATGTTCTACTTCCCTGTCACTACAACTGGCCAAGGGACACATTAGGTACCAAAGTGTCCCATCCTACATCCCATGGCCAAGTTCTCTGTCCTCCTAGTTGGCCAAGGGATACTCTGAGTTCCAACCTGTCCCATTCCACATCCTTTTTCCCCCAACTAGCCAAGGGTTAACACTGGATACCAGCCTGTCCTATCCCATGTCCCACATCTCAGTTCTCTGTCCTTCCAGTTGTCTGGGGGAGACTTTAGGAACCAACATGTTCCATCTCACACCCCCCATGTGCTGTCCCCCCAGCTGCCTAGGGGACACGTACACCAACTTGTCCCCAGCATGCCAATCGCACCACCTCCCTTCCCCAATAAAGGCTCCATTGTTCTTCCCCGACAAAGCCTGAATAGAGCAGCCTGCTCCACCTTTTCCAGCTAATCCCCCCCCCCCCCCCCCTTGCTATCAGTTTTCCTCCCAGCTTGTCGCTGTGCTGAAGGCACACACTCCGCTGCCACCAGGAAGTGGTAGGAGGAGAATCACTGCAATGCAAACCGAAACCTGTGGTGAGACGGACCAGTGGGACATTATGTCCAACCCTCTGCTCAAGAGCCACATGCCCAGGATCGCATCCAGGCATGCTGTGGGGTTGCTACAGGTTTCACAGTCTCCATTCATGGAGGTTTTCAATCTTCCTTCCAATGAGGGCAGCCTGTCCTTGGAAGACCCCAATGGGGACCCATGTGCCTTTGGGGCACCCTCCTCCACCTGCAGCATCCCCTAATCATCCCCACTCCCTGATCCCAGTGGGATCTCCTTGGCATCCAAGCAAAATTCAGAGGGGAAGGACCATGGGGTGCCCCATTGGGCCGGGGTTGGCTGCACACCAGCCCTGTGCCAGCCGGATTCCATCACCATGGGCCCGGCTGTGATTTATAATTAACTCACTCACAGGAATTTCAAGGGCGTGGAGTGGCTGCCTCGTGCTGCTGGGGGGAGCCCAGGATGTGCTCACATCTTGAGCTGGGAGCCCCCCACCGCTGGTACCCCACACCCTGAGATGTAAGGATACTGCATCCCCAGAATGAAGGGGAGCAAGGTGCCGGTGGATGCAAGCTAGATCCAAGATGAGCATAGATGGGGGGGCGGTGGGAGGGGGGAGGATAACATTTCTCCCCAGAGCAGCCCACAGCTTACATCCCACCACACACACCTTGGGGACAAAGCATGTCCCAGTGGGAACAGTGCCACCCCGAGCTCTAACAAAGACTCTGAAAGCTGCTGCGAGAGGGAGAAGGAAGTGACCCCCCCAAAAAAGAACTCCCCCAACTCTTTGGGGCTTACCTGGTGCCCCCAGTGCTCCATCCTCTCGCACTCCCCGTCCTGCTGTGGGCTCTCTGCTCATCGTCCACCTGCTCAGCACCCCAGGAAAAACTCCCTAATCCTACCTGGCATAAACAACCAGCCGCACTTTGCTCTGCCTGATTGGCCTCCACCAGCCCGTGCCGTGCCTTAACTCTTTCTTTGCATCTTTGCACCCAGAGGCCAGCAGTGTGAGGAGGGAGGCACCCAGAGACCACCCAACATCTCTGCATCTCCCACGGAAAGGTGCTGGGGGTTCTCACAGCACAAAGGGATGTGCACCATTTCAGGCGCCAGTCCCATTACTGCTGGTCCTGGGAGAGAGATTCCAGCCCAATAGCTTTGAGACAGTCTCAGCTCTTCAAGATTTGGGTTAATTCATATTTTATATCTTACCAACGCACGCAAAGATTTGGGTTAATTCATATTTTACATCTCACTGACAAGCACGAAGGAAGCGGATTCTGGCTGTATTTTCTCTGTGCCAATGCTGCCCTACCTTAACCCCAAACTCTCTGATAAAGCCAAGCACCAATTAAAACAATAACCCTTAGTTATGGTGGGATGTGATCCCTGCAGCCATTTGCATATTTCACATTTCAGCACAGAGGAATTGAAGGGGCAGTTGCTATCTCCCATGGAAGCAAGCAGCAAGCGGTCGCGCTGCCCATCTGTCCTTAATTGTGGCACATTCTGGCTTCCTTTCAGCCCATTTGGACAAATAGGTTTGAGAGGTTTCCCTGTGCACGCGAATGGGGGAGGTGGTGTAAGTGGGATGCTCAGCGTGGGATGCTCAATGTGGGATGCTCTACATAGGATGCCCAACGTGGGATGCTCTACGTGGGATGCTCTACATGGGATGCTCAACGTGGGATGCTCAACGTGGGATGCTCTAACCATCCAGGTTTGGCTGTCAACCAATCAACTTGCACAAAGTGGCCTCAAGCCCAGGCAGAAAAAGCTCTCAGCTGTGGCCAAAGAGCAATCAAACTTCTCCTGGGGGGCCAACCAGCCCCCAGCACTCATATGGGATTATTTGCAGTCATACAGCCACACAAAGCTGCCGCTAATTTGGACTTATTTGCTCAAGGGAATTTGCTGTCAGCAGGATGGCTGCGTGTCAAAGGAGCTGCTGGTTGCAGCCTTGCAAACATAGCATCACCCACCGCGTGCTAATCGCTGCAAGAGCGGTAAAATAGCAATAATGCTAACAATAACCTAATATGGGTTACACGTGTATTTAAACTGCGGCAACACGCGCTGCTGGGGTGCATGGAGAAGGTGTAAATTATGCAGAAATGGATTCCTACACAGCCTCAAGCTCTTAATTTTGCCCTTTGGCTTCAGAAGTGGGGGATTTCCAAGAGGCAATGGGTGCTTCGGGCTTTACTAGAAGACCCCCAGCAGTAGGATGCATGGCTTGCACCTTGGAAATAGGAACACTGGAAAAATACAGAAAGCCCTTCCCACCCCAGGGAGAACAGCTGGGGTTGTGCAGGTTGATGTCGTTTGAGGTTACGCTCGTTCCTTCTCTGGGAGCTTTGCTATATCTAAGCACTTCCTGAAGATGAATAAATCACGATGGAAGAGGCTTTGGAGATCTCCACCACCATCCGTGCTCCCAGCGCTCTCAGACAAGTCACAAACTTCTGAACCCTGAACTCCCATTTCTAAGCAAGGACAACGAGTGTTGAACCTCCCTTCCCACCGGGACCACCACCACCAAAGCCTCTCCACAGCCTGAGAGCCATCAGAGACCCCCAGCTCACAGTAGTCTGTCTTGCAGGGGCTCCTGTGCATCCAGTTGCATCTACACCACCATGTTTCCCAGCATGTTTCCCTTGTAACCACCAAGCCTCTCTGATTTTGGGTTTTATCTGAATCTACACTGCCTTTTTTGGGCAGCCACAGTCAGTCTCCAGGTGATGACCACCCTTCTCTGCCATGGGTCAGACCACAAGTCTGCCAATGCACTCTAAATTGCTGTTTAAATTCAACCAGATCATGGTTATCGACACAGATTACACCCTAATTAACCACACAGCTTGAACCCTAATTAGCATTCTACAGAACGCATCAACAGGGGCAACTTCCAGCCTTGTATTAGGGGTTAGGAGTTACCCACCTGCCTACCCAGCTATGACGAGCTGTGTCTTCCTGCCTGGGGAAAGATACTTTGAACACCCACCAAAACCCCAAAATGCATCCCTCAAAGGATGCCCATGCCAAGCACAGCATGGATTTCCACCATGCATAAGGCTGCGGAGCGCCTAGCAGTGCAGAAGAGGTTAAAATTAGAGGGGTCTGCAGATTTGGGGTGGGAGCCACAAGAAAAAAGAACACCTGTAGCTGTTCAAAAACAGAAAGAAAGGAGGAAGAAAGGCAAAAGGAAAGAAGCAGATCCCCTTTCTCTGCTCAATGAATCTCCTGGACCGACTGCTATCAAACGGGACCCTGGGGACTCCTATTCATTTTTTCTCTTCTGCAGAGAGAAATTCTCTTGTTTGAGAATTATTTCTATGGAAATGTTCTGGTGTTTCTCTCTCTCTCTCTTTTTTTTTTCTCTCTTGAATGAAATCGGGTGTGTGTTGTTTTCTTTTCCAGTGCCCTCTCCTTCTCTTGAATAAAACAAAATTCAGTTTTCAGAAAGAAAAATGCCGCTTTGCCCCCCAGCCCTCCCCCCTTTTCTCCTTTTCAATGCCTTCTTCCTCTTGAGGCAAAGAAAAATAAACTCGACTCAAAACCAAACGCTTTGTTCCTTGGATCCTTTGTTTCCCTTTTCCTTTCTCTTGCAGCGGTGGCTCCGAGCAGCTCCCTGGCGGGGTGATCTCACTCCTGCTGGAGCCATTTCGATTCAAGATCTCTGAGCACTTTGAGGTCCCCGGACTGTGGCTTATAAAAGTGGTTAAGTGTTTTCTGTGCTGATCAGAGCAGGAGCAAAAATGTCAGCAGCGAGGAACGTCACCGGGTTGGGACTTTCCCCTGGGGTTTGTGGGCAGAAAGCATCGATGTGCTTGGGGAGAGATGGAAATGGGAGCAGACGCCTGGCTCCCCGCATTGGGATTTCTTCCTTAAAGAAACGCTCAGTCAAAACACCCTGATGTAGGCAAGAGCCATCCTCAGACTCCTTTATTTACAGGAGTAATCATTTTCAAAGTCTTGAAGAGATGAAAACCCCAAACCTCCCAAATGGGCGCCCTGCCCTGACTATGGAGCAGGGTTGTAAATCTCCAGAGCTTTCCAGCCAGCATCACTACAGCTTAAATTCAGCTCCAGCCCTCAGCTGGGAGCCAACTCCACTTGTTATAGAATCATAGAATCATTTGAGTTGGAAGGGACGCTTAAAGGTCATCTAGTCCAATGCCCCTGCGATGAATGGGGAAAGTAAGCAGATGACATCCAAGTTAGTGAATGGCATCCAACAGGCTGCATCCAGAAGATTGATCTCATGCCATAACTCTAAATCATCCCTTGGGGTGAGCTACAGAAGGGCTACAGCTTGTGTAGGGGTTTTATAGAACCACGGAATCATTAAAGATGGAAAAGACCTCTAAGATCACCAAGCCCAACCCCAACCCACTCTCACTATGCCCACTGACCACATCCCTCAGTGCCACATCCCCATGGTTCTGGAGCACCTCCAGGGATGGTGACTCCACCACCTCCCTGGGCAGCTGTGCCAGTGCCCGACCGCTCTTTTGGATAACAAATCTTTCC
Organism: Gallus gallus; assembly: GCF_016699485.2. NCBI lineage: Eukaryota > Metazoa > Chordata > Aves > Galliformes > Phasianidae > Gallus > Gallus gallus. The sequence goes on from NC_052535.1 coordinate 88,292,835, forward strand.
TAATATCCAACCAGAACCTTCCCTGGCACAACTTGAGGCCATTACCTCTCACTGAGTGTTTGCAGCTTCACGTCCTGATGTGCCTTACTGTAAGCTGCCCTTGAACCTGTGGCTGTTGTTTGAAGATATTCCCCACTATAGAATCACAGAATATCCTGAGCTGGAAGGGATCCCCAAGGATCACCAAGTCTAACCCCTGAGATGTCATCCCTGCGCCGGTCTGAAAGGTAAAATGCGGAGGGAATTTGTTCATGCTCAATAAAGGGAATAAATTGAGACATTTCCATACTGCCCCAGAAGTGTGGATTGGGAAGGGACCCTCTCCAAGTCATCGTGGGGGACTGGTGGGGGTGTCCTGATCACTGCAGAGCTGGGTTGGTGCCATTTGTTGCAAGGGGGATGCTTTCCGTCTCCAACCCATGGCAGCATCTGCTTGCTCAGCTTGAGGCAACGAGAACAAGCCAAAAGACTCTGGTTCCTGTCGTCCAGAGAGATGGTTTCCTATTCTGGCAAAGCAGCCCTGCTGGTATAAGCTGTCTCTTCCTGAGAGGGCTGTGTTGGATCCACACGGAGCAGACAAGCTTATGCAGTGCTGGCAAGCTTGGAGCTGGTGCATAGCCCAGGTCCTCCCGTAAATCACGGCTCCTGCAACTCTAGCTGCAGATGATGAAAGCCTGGAGTGTGTGCTGTGATGTTCCAGCATGGTGGCTTGGCCATGCTATGTAGGTCAGTCTGAGCTGCGTGGGGGAGCATGTGATGCTTGTCCTGGCCATATGGCACTCCCACTCGTGCCTGCTAATCGTAGCTGCTCTTAGGCAAGAAGAAATGCACTTTAAATGGTCACCTTCCTTCCTTCAGCTAATGAGAGGAAGAAGTGGAGGGCTTTCTTTTCACCAGACCTTCATACCACACGTCCTCTGCCAGGGAAGAGAGCTCCTGTTTCTCCCATGGGAGCTCGAGCCATATAAAAGCTGGACAAGATCCTCATCTTAAACTTTTGAGCTGAAGAAATGGTGTAGGCAAGCAATGCCATCCCTTTTCCCTTCTCTTCCTTCATGCTTTGGCGGAGCTACTCCAACACTCAGGAGATGGTGACAAAGTCTCCAGAAAGAGCAGCCAATATGCCTGGTGAAAGCTGGAGTTAGCAGCTTTCCCAGCTAACTTTTAGACTGGTGAATCTTGTCTAAGCATCCAGCCTTGAGTGTTTATCTGGAAGAAAGGAAGAAAACCTCCTAGAGAGTGCCCAGGCCCACTCACAGTCCCAAATCAGGAGGTCAAGTCTGGTAAAAATTAATTGGAGCAAAACAAATTGCCACCAGAACGACTGGCTTTCTAATGAAATGAGCAGGTCAGCATGCATCTTGTTTAAAAGGGCTGTTTCCATCCACACTGGGATTCAGAGATTGGAGACAGCCCCCTCAGGCCAGGGTGGATGGTCCTTTTTTGGCATCAAAAGGAAGGAGAAAGGTTAAATCCTCAGCAAATATCCCCATCCTGCTCAGCCTCTCTGGGCTTCAGCAGGAGCAGGAACAGTGGGATCTGCTGGAGGTGCAGGGAGCCTGGAGCATCTCAGTGGCCCCACGCCTGTGTGCATGCCCCGAGGTCTATGCTTTCTTTCTAGCCCCTGAGGATCCAGGCACAGATCACAGAAAAGGATTTGGCTGAAGGTGAGTGGGAGTTGAAATGCCATCTACATCCATGACTGATGTGCCTGACAGCACTGGGCTCCGGCAGGAGTTAGTTTACAGTTAATGAATGACACGAGTGTAACAGACATCCCTCAGCTACTGGCTTCCCCATAGATGGCTTCTTTGTACTCAGAGAAATGTGGGGATTCCCTGCCCTAAATACAAATTCCTGTGCAGTGGCTGGCACTGAACCATGACTGGAAACCAGTTTCCCCAGTAATGGCCTTAAGTTGCACCAGGAGAGGTTGGATATTTGGAAGCAATTTTGTCTCCAAAAGAATTGGTCAGGCATTGTCACAGGCTGCCCAGGGAGGTGGTGCTGTCACTGTCCATGGAGATGCTCAAGAAAAGAGTAGACATCACACCTGGGGACACATGGTTAGTGGGACGGTGGGGATAGGATGACTGCTGGACTTGATCTCGGTGGTCTTTTCCAATCTCAATGGTTCTATGTTTCTAACTGGAAACCAGCCTCCCCAGTGAGAACCAGTGGTTTTGTCTCCACTCCCTGCTCCCCTTCCCATCACCTATTAATCAAAAAACACAGCAAGAAAGATTCCTGTTATAGTATAGAATCATTAAAGCTGGAAAAGACCACTGAGATCACCCAGTCCAGCTACTGACCCAGACTTTGCTGTGCAGGAAGGAGAGCGGGAGCAGGGAGATGCAACCCTTGGAGCGAGCAAAGCTTCCACCATACTGCCCTTCTGCTTACATACTGCTTGTGTGACTGATTCACCCATTGCTTTCTGAATAATCCATAGAGATTTTAAAGTGAAAAAAAAAAAAAAAAAGAAATAAAGAAAGGCATTGAGGAGAAAGCCATGGATGGGCCAGGGAGGGAAAATTTCCATAACTGCATAATAGTAACAGCAGATTACATAAGGGCACCTTGCGTCATCTGTGGTTGGCATCTCCGGAGAAGTAATTACATCTACACCACACATCTAAAGAAAATATCATCACGTTAGCTTCCATATCCTATAATTAGGCCTCACAAGATAAGTGCCAGGGGTTTTATTATGTTGCATACGTTGACTATAGAGCTAGACGCAGATCTATGGATTCCATCTTTTTTTCACCAGCTAGGAGAGTTTTTGGAGTTTAGTGTGGCATGGAAAGGGATGTGATGAGTGTCACCTTCGTGAATGGGATGGTAAAATATTTTAGCCACCTCCCTCAGTGTCAGCCAGGCTGATGGGGACCTGGTGGGATGGAAAGGCAAAGCCAGGGCCTTGGTTTTCAATCCTTCAAATGCTCTTTGATTTCTACCCCTGTGCTGCAAACCCTGGGAAGCCATTTTTCACTTGCTAAGGAAATGATCTGATCTGCAGGAAGGTGTTGCTCTCATGGGTTCCTGAGGTGTCTGCTCAGTCTCATTAAACAAACCCTTCTGCTTGCCCAGCTTTGGACTTCACAACAAGCTTTGGGCTTTGAACACTTCTCCCTTCCCTCCAGATCCTCTGCAAAAGGAAAATGGGGCTTTGAAATCACTACAGGGCTTGCAAATGACTTGCTTTGATGGAATCCTTCTCATATGCTTTGTCTTGCTCATGCAGCATTGGCATGAAAAGGAGCCAGAAACAGCACGTGACAATTCTCTGCTCTCTGGGTCCAACAGCACGATGGACACAACAGAGAGCTTTGGGCCAAGAAAGGAGGACCAATGAAACACATCTCGTCTACAGCCCTGGTTTCCTCCTTGCTTTCCATTTGCCAATAAATGGGTTGAGAGCACTGGGAAATACCATCAGCTCTGTTGCAGATGCAACAGATTTGTCCAAATCACACCAAAGAGGCTCCTCCAGCAACACGGCACATTTCTCTAAGCCAGTTGTATTCCCAACACCATCATCAGCTGCAGAAAACCCATCTCTACCCTGGGCTCTCAGGATGGGTTTTGTCCCTCTTTCTCCTTTTTACTATCTTCCATCTGGAAGACTCACAGGATCACAGGATCATAGAATGGCTTGGGTTGGAAGGGACCTCAAGGATCATCAAGCTCCAGCCCCATTACATGAGGGATGAAGGAAGAGAAGGACTACCAAGCTCAACAGAGCTGTCCTTAGGGCCAGATTGAATGGAGACACAAAGCCCTGTGATCACCGAATAAATAACCTAGTAGCCATCAGAGATGTCAACTGGAAGAAGGTCATCTACAGTCAAAGGCTGATGAGCAACAGTCCTAGAAAACATTCCTGCATCCCATTAAAGGCTTTTCTATCTTTTATTGCTTTCACCTGGGCTTTGTGAGGCAGCCTATGGGCCGGTGTTGTTTGAGGTACTCCATAGCATGTCATCACACTGTGTTTTGTTCCTGTACCTTCGTGAAGAAAAGCCAGCTTGCATTGCCCTCGTGGTCTAACCCCACTCATATTTATTTCTCGCTTTGCTTTGTGCCAAAGCAACGTTAGGTTACAACCATGAGAAAATGCTTCCAATGGTTTTATGAGGAGTAAATTAACCGGGTAGACAACCTGCTAAGCAAACACTCCTTGGGATGCTGCACTCTGAGCTGCCAACACTACGTGTGCTACTGGGAGAACACGGCACTGAGCTCCTGGGGCACTGTCTCCACCCCAGCACTCCTTTCAGGAATGACTGTACTGTACCCATCCAGCCCCTGCTCACCATCAGCCTTGTTGGACTAATACCCACCAAGCCCAGAGTTCCCCTTCAGCCCCCTTAGCCTTTGCTTTTCCAAGCTGAAGAGTCGCAGCCTTTTTCTTATGGAGAAGCCATACCCCTTCCATGTCCACCTTAATGTCCCATCCCATTCCCATCACAGATGATGTCCTCCTGTCCCTATCTCCCCTGTGTACCACCTTGTGACCACCTTGAGCTGCACCAGGATCAGGTCCCAAATGCCTCTGCTCCTGCCTCCACACCAGGCACCAAAATGCATTCTCCACTCTCATTGATGCCCTTTGATGGCAAATGTAAAGAGCAAGAGACCTCTAGATGGTTATTTGAGAGCCCTTATTCCTACATTATGAGGATTACTCCTCCTGGCAGTGATGATTTCATAGAGCCTCATACACAGAACTCCTCCTGAACCATTTATTTTTTAACTGGAGCTCTGTGCTAGGAGAGAACCAAGATATGCAAAGGACAAATACCACTTGGGGCTGAGCCCTCACCAGCTCCCACTACTCCCAAGGCTTTGGTTCTCAGCATGGGGCAGCAGGATGCTTCAGACCTGAAGGTAAGCTGGGAAGCTCTTGTGAAACACGTCCCAGAGGAGCCTGGCATGTGCTGAAAGCTTGCACTTCCTATCTTTGGGGCGGAATTCCTTCCAGCACAACATCCTTATTAATTTGCCTGGGCTGTGAGCAGACAACAGCAATCCCACGCTGCTCATCTCACCTGTGCTGCTGACAGCGGCTGCCGCGGGATCTGCTGCTACAACACCAGATGTACTTTCAGCATCATTCCTCTGTAGGTTTTTAAGTGAATCCGTGCTGGCAAAGCACTCAGGGAGGGTTTACAAGAGTGCTTTAGGGCACTGCTTCAGACAGGACCACAGCCACAGTCAAGTGATGCGCAGGAGCCGATCCCTGACTCCTCTTTAGGGTGGGAGGGAGGAGCACGTAGCCAAATGCCACCAGGAGCCAGAGAAGGGAAGAAATCAGGAGAAAAAGGGAGTGCCCACTGTTCCAGGAAGGTAAAAGGGTGGAGAAAGGTCTGGGAAAACCCAAGTGATCGTGATACAGAGGGTCACCTGTGCATGGCAGGAAAATAGTATTAATAAACCCTAATATTTTGCTAAGTGAAAAACAAACACCCGATTTTCCAGACCGAGGGCAGACTGTATGGCAAGAGGGCAGAGGGCTGCACTTGCTTACAAACTGAAAACAGAGAAGGATTTTTTTGACGGGACCATCCTGCACACAGGACTCCACGCAAACCCTACTGGGGAAACCTTGGTGCGCCATCCTCTGCAGAAGTTGGTGGCTCCCAGAGACACCTTCAGAATAGGAGCTATTGTGCCACTTCGAGACAAAGCACTGGGGATGTCCTGGGTCCACATGAAGAGATGACTGGACGCCTTTCATTGCATTCTCAGTGCAGCTTGCTGGCTGACTCCAAGCTTTTTTGGGGCTCAACGCCACATCTTGTGCAGCTCGGTAGACCACAGGCCATCCATGCTCCATGGCTGGCATACAAGGGGTGGCTTGGATCTGAGGGTGACGCTGTCCCAGAGCCCTGGCAGCTGGACAAGTCCCGTGATGCCACGCCAGCAAATAGCTATGCCAAGCTGTGTTGACTCCTGGGGAGAGGATGCCAAGAAATGCAGGTGCTGGCAGCTCACCAGCACACAAACTGTGGCAGCAGGCAGAGCTCCGTGGGTCATGCAGGTACACCGGCATCCAGGCCAGGTCGACATGGCCAAGGGAACAGACCATAGAGAAGCTCTCCACGACTTGGACAGTCATGAGGGCTTTTTCACTCAGTACAATGAGCTCCCAGAAAGAAGCCATCCTGGTGCAGACAGCACTGAAGCAATAGGCTGAGTTTGGATAAAACAACTGTGTGTGGCAACTTGTCTCATGTCCATGGCTCCTAACAGCCTCCTCTTGTTCACCCTGGTCATCCTTCATCTTTTCTTCCTGGTCACCCTGACCCTGCATCCCTCATCCTTTCTTCTTAGCCATACTGGTCCTGCATCACGTCAGGAGGAGAAGTAATGGCCTCAACTTGCACCAGGGGAGGTACCATTTGGATATTAGGAAAGATCCTCTGAAAGAGCAGTCAGGCTCAGGCTGCTCAGGGAAGTGGTGGGGTCACCATCCCTGGAGGTGCTTCAGAACTGTGGAGATGTGGCACTGAGGGACGTGGTCAGTGGGTATGGTGGGGAGGGGTTGGGATTGGACTTGATGATCTTCCGACCTTAATGATTCCATGATTCCATGATCATTCCTCCTCTCTTCCCAGTCACCTTGACTCCTCCATCTGCTCATCCTAGCAGGCAACATTCTACAGTACCTATTTGCCCAGGGAAGGGTCTCTGTTACCTGCTGCAAGGCTGGCACTGCCTCCAAGGAGACAATTTTTGCTTATGTCAGTATGGCATTGGGGATGGCTGTTGAGCAGTTCCTTTGAGTTCCCTCCCCGTGCAAGGCAGGTGCACCACAAGCTCTACATGGCTGAGATGCTGGATGTGGGAGGAGGGAGAGAGGTCAGTCACCCCCAAGTAGCAGTGGTCTTAAAAATAGGCAGCCTTTTCCTGCTCACATTGACTCAGCCTTCACAGACTGCAAATTCCTGAGGTGTCACTGTGGGGAAATTGCCCCTCTGTGCTGACCATATCTGTCTGCAGAGTACCCTTCTATGAGGGACAGCTCCATCCCCACAAGCATGAGGAAAGGAGAAGGGGCTAAGAGGGACCAAAGGAGATGTGTCAGCATCCCAGGTGGGCTTGGATCCTTCCCAGTGGGTGAGCACCCTTGCTCTCTCCTTCAGGGCTTTGGTAGGAGCCCAATTTTGGGTTCATCCCTACCAGTGGGGTTTTCTATGCCTGAAGATGCCCTTCTCCACCACAGTGAGATGGAGCGCTGAGAATCATGGAATCATTAAGACTGAAAAAGACCACTGGGATCATCCACCTAGTCCAACCCATCATTCATGCCCATCTCCACTGCAGCAGATAACAGGACCACTTGCATATCTGTTCCCACCAAACTGGATTTCAGCTGTCTCTCATTCTAACCCTTCTCCTTCTCCAGTCCTCTCCCATCTCTCCCAATTATCCTCCCATGGGGATGGCTTGAAAGCACCTCCTCAACTCTAGGAAAGACACTGCCCCAGTGATTTTGGAGATGTATCTGTGGCCACCTCAGCTGGGATCACAGCCTCCAAAAGCCACCATGTGGCCCCAAGAGCCCACAGCCACGGGGTCCCATTGCCCAGTGGGGCAGTGGCCACAGGAGAAGGGGCAGAAGAGGGGCTTCATGTTGTGTTTAATCCTGTATAAAGCAGATGCAAACAGCTCTGTGATCTTTGGTGCCAATCTGGTCCCACTCAGCTCTTCTTCAGCATTCTGCCCACCAAGAGAGCAATGATATCCTCTCCAGAACCTGCATCTTCACATTTTTAACCCAATCTGCACCAAACTCTCTGGTTTCATCACTGGGGCCATATCCCACCAAAACAGAGGTTCAGAAGGGTGTGCTCTCTTCTCCTGCCCTGCAAGGTCCTGCTGGTACAGAGACATCCAACCTACAGCCACAGCTGCAGCTCAAGGAAGGGTCATCACTGATACCTTGGAAGCCACTTCCTTCCCCCTCCTCTCCTCCAGAAAAGCCTTTTGTCTCTGTGTTTCTTTCTCTCTTTAATTACAGAAGTGCTTTGAATAGATTCAAATGCAGCGTAGAATGCCCCTCAGGATTGGGCTCTTTTGGGCAAAGGAGGGATTTTCATTGCATCCAACTCCACAGTGAGGAAACCTGTCTGCTTCTCCCACTGCTCCCTGCCTGGGTCCCAACATCCTCACCCAACTCCTGCCTTAAGTCCAACAGTCCACTCCAAGTATGTGCAGCATAAAAAAACCAGGCATCCCCCCACTGGTTGGGGGCAAATCTCCATAGCAGAGGTGCTCCAACCTCTGAGCATCCTCATGGTCTCCTCTGACCTTCTCCAACAGCTGTGTCCCTGTGTTGGTGGCCAGAGCTGCCAGAGCAGAACGTGCCATTATTCTGCCTCGAGAAAGTTACAGAATTCACTCTGCAAATCCAATTTGCAGCAACTCCCTCTCCCAGTCCCGTATCAGATCTCTCTCAGATGTTCACAGACAACCAGGAGGAACCCTCCTTTTATTTTGCAGAACGAAGAACACAAAACAACTGAGCTGCAGCAGCGTTCCCAGGACTTGGCTGGCGATCAGAAATAGATGGTAACAATGGAGAATAGGCAGAGGCACTCAATAATTTCTCTTCTGGCTTTGCAAAAAGCAGGCTGATGTTCTCGTATTGCACAGGGGCGACAAAGTGCTTTCCAGTCCATTAGTAACCTAGGAAAACACTCAGTGGCATGGCCTAGGGATAAACATTTTTAAAGAGTGAGCTCTCATAATGTGCTCCCAAGGGTCCCATAGAAGCAGGGTGAGGAGTGCTGTGGACTGCTGCTAATCCTATCTAAAAAGTCCTGGGATTTCTCTCTGATTCCAGCAGACTAGAAGGATGCTAATTGCAGGGCAATATTCAAGAAAAGAGAGAAAAGAGGAAAAGAAGAGCATGGAGGGGTGCAGCTCAGCCCAGCAGAACGGATGCAGGACTGGAGGGATGAAGCATGGCTAAGTGTAAATGGACAGCTCATGCTGAATAAGTCTTAGCAGATCCATTCGGCTCCATTAGATGACCCAAGTAGCTTCACAGATGGGAACACACTTGTATGAGGTCTGATCACGATCTGATTTTTGGCTGGTTCTGCACAGAACCAGGAGTTGGACTCAATGATCCTTTATGGATCCCTTCCTACTTGGGGTATCAATGATGCTGTCCAGTCCCTCCTCACTCAACCCATTGGCATTTTGGCCTAGCAGCTAATTTTACCAAGGAGGGATGCCCTCATTGCCCTTTTGCAACACCTCTGCAGGTCATGGGGGTCCCTGCAAGGTGGCCCCAGAGCAGAAGCCTTCTCCTTGCAGCACAAGGTGCTGTCCACTGTGCTGATTGGAGGGTCTGCAGTAATTTATGCCAATTGCTGCAATCAGCTAATTAGCACACAAGATCGATTCGAATGAAGTTAGGTGTCAACCGCTATTATGAAAGCCAGCCACACTGGAATTAAGCTGTGAAAGCCGTCAGGGCCAAAAAGCCATTCTGGATGGCTTCTGGATGTGAAGTGGGAAAAGCTGGATGGTTTTCAACTGAGATTCTCAAGTCCGACCCCAACCCACCCCCACCATGCCCACTGACCACGTCCCTCAATGCCACATCTCCATGGTTCTTGAACACCTCCAGGGAAGGTGACCCCACCACTCCCTGGGCAGCCTGCATCATAGAATCCTTACAGTTGGAAGGGACCTTTAAGGGCCATTTAGTCCAACTCCCCCACAGTGAAGAGGGATATCTACAGCTCCATCAGGTGCTCAGAGCCCCATCCACCCTGACCTTGGGTGTCTCCAGGGATGGGGCATCCACCACCTCTCCAGGCAACCTGTGCCAGTGCCTCACCACCCTCACTGTAAAAGACTTTTTCCTTCTATCCAACCTAAATCCTCCCTCTTCTAGTTTGAAACCACCTCCCCTTGTCCTGTCACCACAGACCACGCTAAAGGGTCCCCAGTGTGAGGTCATCCAGGCTGAGCACATCAGCCCCTCCTGCCTGGTGGGTGTGGGACATGGGGGACCAGAGCCAGGGGCAGGCACAAAGCCCACAGAGACATGGGATAATCCTTCCCTAAGCCGTCTGTGATGGATTTAAAGGGTGTTTGTGTCGGTGCCCCGGGATCAAGATCCTTAGGGGATAAGTGTCCGAAGGAAATGAAAGGATTTGAGTTCTCAAGGCCAGGCATGAAACAGAGACACAGCTCCAGCAGAGTGTGAGGGGGGGAGCGGGTGATGTTTTGCATGCTCTGCCTTGTTGGAGAGGGATGCTGGCCCAAATCCCTGCCTGTCTCTATAAGGCTGAGCCATGCAAGCCCTTCAGGGTGCAACAGTGCTTCCATTCCCATGCCAAGGGTGGGGAACTGCAGCAAAAGGATTTGTCCCCATCCTGCCTGGGGCCATGGTCCCCCACATCCTCCCCTCTGCTGCTCATTCATTCACCCAATGGCTCTCCCCAAGCCACCGACACGCTACTGCCTCTTCAAGGGTTAAGGAAGAGGGGGAAAGCCATCAACAGATTGATGGAGGAGTTCATTAAAGAGGGAGCAATTAAATTCCAGCAAGGAGGAATAACCTGCACATCTACGTAGCCCCAGGGAGCAATGCTGGTAGGGCTGCACAGGGCACATGTGGTCACGCTGGGGGACAGCTTGGTGACCTGCAAGACTCGTTCTGAGAACAAACACTGGGCTGCATTCCCTCCAGGAGTGTTTGCAGTCCACAGGCTGCCTTGTTTGCCCAGGGTTGTGGTTCGTTTTGTTTTATTGTTATTTAATTATTATTAAAAGCTACTTCAGGTCCCTGAGAGCGCGGAGGGAAGGCGAAATTCTGGCTGTCCCCAGGGAATGTCAGTGGTGCTGTGTTGGCCATGGATGAGATGAGTTTGGTTGGGCTCTGCTGAAAGACAGACAGTGGTCCTTTGGCTGCAGGACATGGCCTGCCCCAAACACACGTGGCTCATAAATTAACTGAGATAGGCTTTCCCCACATCCCATGTACCCACCTCCTTGCATGACCCCCTGGGTACCATTGCTCTGCCATGTCAGCCTGGCCCTAAAACACCACTTGTGCCGATCAAAAGTGAAGGTCTGGAGAGCATTATGGAGAAGCAGTGGTGGACGGTGGGTCTGTGCCTGCCTTAGTGTCCCTGCTGCAGGGACAGCCCTCCCTGCCTTCCATCCCACAACAGTAAGGCAACGTGCATTGCCTGCCTCGAATGACCACCAACATAGAATCATGAGCGCATTTGGGTTGGAAAAGACCTTCAATATCACCAAATCCAACCATCAACCTGACCTACTGAATCACAGGATCATCAAGGTTGGAAAAGACCTCTAAGACCATCTAGTCCAATCCCAGCCCACCCCCACCGTGCCCACTGACCACGTCCCTCAGCACCACATCTCCATGGCTCTGGAATACCTCCAGGGATGGTGACTTCATCACCTCCCTGGGCAGCCCAAAACATGTCCCCATTCCTTGTCCCCTTACAATTCTTTGCATCACTGGGCACAGAGGATCGTGTTCCCAAGAGCAAGAGAGTAAGGGCAATGTCTGTGGTGGGACAGCTAGTCCTCCTATCCTTATGACTTGGGTGGGATGGCTTTGTTATCACTCCAAGTGCTTGCGAAGGGTAATGCTGGGGATATAATTAGGGCAGGGTCCGTGGGGAGCAGAAAGAGCTTGTACTAAATCAACTGATATAATTAGAAAGCAGGAACAAGGAAATGAGCTCCTGCGCCCATGGCTGGTCTATTTTTCCCATCTCCAGCAACTGGGCTAATAAAAGCTGTGACCTCTGCATGCACATCATAGAATAGAATCATACAGGTTGGGAAAGACCTCTATGATCACCAAGGCCAACCCCAACCCATCCCCACCATGCCCATTGACCACGTCCCTCAGTGCCACATCTCCATGCTTCTTCAACACCTCCAGGGACAGTGACTCTACCACTCCACTGAGCAGCTGTGTCAGTGCCTGACTGCTTTCAGATAAGAAGCTTTTCCTGACATCCAACCTGCACATCTCTTTTGCACATCCCAGTCCCTCTATGGCACAGGCAGACACCACTGCATGGCCCCATGCCCTCCCACCTTTCCCCAGCTGGTGAACGTGCAGTCAGAAATTGCTTATCACACATTTTTCCTGGCTCAAATCATTATTATTGTTCCTGGTGCTGTGCTTCCAGGGGAAAACATGACTTTGGGCCACATACCAACGGATTTGGTTAATTCGTCACCCGCAGACGCACATATATTTATTTAAAAGCGCCTCTTGTTATGTTACTTGGCAACTTCTGAGCCCGAGTATTTCTCCAGCTGATAAATATTTGGGAGACTGCGTGCATGTGTTAATGAGACCATCAGATTTCTCCTGAGCTCCCTGGCCCCATTGCATCTGTGCAGACCCGGAGTGGTGCAGGGACCAGCTGGGCTGATGCAGAGGATGCAGAAGATGCTCAAGGGTTGGAAAGCAACTGAAGAAAGGAAAAAATCACAGAGCAAAAAAGTCCAGCTCAGCTCATTAAATAAGTCCCTGAGCTACTACTGCTGGAGGAAGGAATGCTTTCTTCCAAAGGGGAATCCAAACCATTCGCAGCTCTTCGGGCTGTCCCAAAGCTCAGTGCATGTGTATGAGAAGAGTGGAAAGCGCACCCACTACAAAGAGACTTCATGCAATAAAAGCAGCAAGATGAGATAACACCCACAGGTTCACCCACAGGACCATGTTGGGAGGGCAAAACTCAGGTTTCCTGAGATGAAACGGGAGCTTGGAGGCTCCCACATGGGATGTGGGGGGACTTCCATCTCCCTCCAGCTCATGGCTTCAACCTAACTTGATTATAAGGACATCTTTCCCAATGGCTGCTTTAACACTCGTGTTCTTGCTGCTTAAGGAGGCATAGGACCACGAGGGAAGGTGATCCTATCCCACTGCCCCAGCCCTAAGGGGACCTGGACACCCCAGGGCACCTGGGTTCCCAGGCATGTGCCTCCATTTCATTTTCAGATCCCTCAAATAATAATAATCGTGTTTGCCAGCTCCTGTGACAAGAATGACTAATGGGGAAAGATCTGCCGAGAAGGGAGAGGAGAAAAAAAAAAAAAGAAAAAAAAAAAGAGATTTCCTCTTTTCACCCTTTGTTTGCTGGATGTCTCTGACAGCCCTGGGCACATCTGGGATTTCCCTGGTGCGATCCTATGGGTTTCAAAAGCCTTAGGATAGCTCCGGCAATACCCTTGTCACGCATCAGCTTCCTCAAGGGGACAGGAATCCCTTCAGTAAACTTTTTGCAGCCTGATTTATCCAAATGCCTGATCCACAGCGAGCTATAATGCCACGATTTTCACCGTGCATTTAGAAACCACTCTATCCACCTGCCTTTCTGCAAGGGGTTGGAGAGGTGCTCTCCCTACACACTATGTCATAGCTTGGACCCTGTGGTCATACTGCAGAACCTGCAGAGGTTGGGGATGCTGGCAACATTGGGAATGACGGGGATGTTGGGAAAGATGGCAATACTGGGGACACTGGGGAAGATGGCAGTGGTAATGCAATGGAAACTCAGAGACAACAGCAGAGCTACGAGGTCCTAAGCTGCAGCAAGGGAGGATTTGCTCAAATACAATAGCCACTAGAAATAAAGGAAAGACACTGCTTACCTTCAGAAGGCCTCAGGTAGGCAGGGATCTCCAGCAAGATACCCTTGCCTCCACTGCCACTCCTTAAATGAGGTCTGGATTAAAAAGGGGTGGATCCTGGCTCCACCCTTTCCAGTCACTCAGGTGCATGCAGTACACCTGAGCTCCCCTGGGTTGGCCCTGCCTTCCTACCAGATGCTCAATCACTTTTTCAAGCTGTGACAGCATTTCTGCTACAGCAGCGCTGGGGACAGTGGGGATGTTGGCAATGCTGGGGGCTTTAGGGTTGTTGGGGACGCGGGGGATGTTGAGGACATTGGGAATGTTGGGGAAGATGGCAATGTTGGAGATGTTGAGGACATTGGGGATGTTGGGCAAACGGACAGTACTGGGGACTCTGGGGATGTTGAGGATGTTGGGGACGTAGGGAACACTGGGGATGCTGGGGATGTTGGGGACATTGGAGATATTTGGGAAGCTAGCAGTGTTGGGGACTTCGGGGACATTTAGGATGTTGAGGAAGATGGTGGTATTGGGGATGCTGGGGATGTTGGGGATGCTGGGGATGTTGGGAACGCTGGAGACATTGGGGGGGCTTTGAGGGGTGTTGGGGACATTGGAGATGTTGGGGAAGCTGGCAGTCTTGTGGACTTTGGGGACACTGGGGATACTGGGGACGCCCCCACAGATACTGGGGGCTTTCCAGCACTTTTCAGCCTCCTCCTTTTGGATCTGGGCGATGCTCCTTAGGACATCAGCCTGCCGACCCAGCAAATATTATCTCGGGTATGGGGGATCCCCTCTGTGAAGCCCCGCACACTCCTGCGCTGCTCATTCAATGCCCCACAGAGCTACGGGGAGATTTTCATCCCCTACACAAATCCCTCCCACGCTCCCACATCCCCGTGCAGGGGACACGGGGGGACCACGCCGTCCCCACGCCGCTCCCAATCTCCTTTCCCAAACCGTTGCGAGCAAATCCATTCCCCAGCCGGGCTGAACTCGGATGACAGCATTGCATGCTATATATAGCGGCAGCGGATCGCCGCTCCATCCAAGCGGGGCCACACATAAACAAACGGCGGCGCGCGGATACCTCCGTGGGGAGGGGATGGTGAGCGACCTGAGTGCGACGGAGGAGCCCCCCCAGACCCCACAGCGGGGGGTCCTGCGCCCCTGTTTTAATGCCTGCATCGCTCTGCTGCCGGTGTAACGTGGGTTTGAAGATGAAGGATGTGCCGGAGGGTGTTGGGAGAAGAGCTAAGGGAGGCACCAAGGGTTATCCCGGGGGGCAGCGGCATCCCCAGGCTGGGATCGCGCTGAGAGCTCGGCATCCTCCTCAGCGTCCCCTCCCCATAGCGTGATGCTGCCACGGGATCCCCAGGTTTGGACCCACCGATGGATGGAGGGATATATAGGGGTTGGCACACCCAGATGGGGCTCGGTGCTGCACTGCAGCACAGCCCAGGTCTTGCCCTGGCTTTGCCATGGGGCCGTGCCATGGGGATGCTCACGGGGATGCTCATGGGGATGGATGGAGCCCACGGGGTTGGGGAGCACCCACATCCCTGCCAGCATGCACCCACCCCTGGGGGTCTGCAGCGAGCAGCACAGCCATACCCACATCCCCCGGGTGAGGTCCCAGGCTGGGAGCCCCGTGTCCCCCCCGTGACCCCCCAATCTCCCCCCCCCCCCCATCCCTCCCTGCCGCCACCGCTGGGCCACCCAGCGCCGAGGCAGATGACATAATTCCCAGCAGCTGCACACGGAGATCGCTCGGCCCCTTCGCCGAATCCCACCCCAGCCCCTTCCCCTCCAAAATAAGCTCACAAACGAAGGAAGCTGGGGGAAGGGGGGGGGGGGGGGGAGGGGATGGGGTTTTGGGGGAGGGGGGTACAAACAGGTTTGCAACCCCCCCACCCCTCACCGCCCCTCCCCTCCTCGCTCGCACTCTATTTTTGGGTGCTGTCATTTCCAAGCAGCTGTGACTTTAGGCACAAACAAGCAGCAACCCCCCCTCCCCCCCCCCCATTAATTAATTAATCAATCAATTAATAAACCAAACAACCTCACACCTCTTCCATCACAGAGCTCCAACCTCCCCCCCCCCCCCCCCCAAATTCCCCATGGGTGGGTGCTTGGGGTGATGTCCCCCCCTTCCTCCCCACACGTCTCCTCTCTCCCCCATTCTAATCTCAAAGCCACTTCGGGAGGTGCGGGCAGAGATAAGGGGGACCCACACCCCCCCGCCAGCACCTCCCCATCCTCCCGCAGCCTCCTCACCAGTATCTCCCAGTTCCTCCCCACCCGTTGCCTTACTGGTGGCGGGGAAGCTCGCCGGGCAGCGCTGAGGGGCGGGGGTAGGGCTGGAGCCTGGGGGGCCCCTCCGGCCCCGTCGGAGAGCTCTCATCTCATTTCGTCGCGCGTGTCACCCCACGCACACGCACACGCACACACACACACACACGCCTCTCGCAGCCACGTTCCCCCCCTTCTTGCGGCAAAACGGCGGCCGGCCCCGACCCCACCCCCTGTCAAAGCTTCAGCCTAACAGCGAGGGAGGGAGGGAGGAAGGATGGAGGCAGAGCTGCTCTCCGGCCCTTTAACCCTTCCCTCGCTGAATCCGCTGGGGTGCAGCCTGGGGACCCCCCCCTCCTCCCCCCGTAGCCTACTGCTGTGTCTCGCTCGTCTCGCGGCACCCAAGATCTGAGCTGATTCCCCCAAATCTTCCTTACCCCGGGCTGCAGCTGGAGTGCTGTGTCCAATGCTGGGCCCCAGCACGGGGGAATCACAGAATCACTGCGGTGGGAAATGACCTCTGAGATCAACAAGTCCAACTGCCAACTCATCCCCACCGTGCCCACACGTCACCCAGCTGGCACTCCATCCGGAGGCATTGAGACAGCTGCACCACGGGGAGATGGGCTCCAGGTCCTCCTCTAGAAGGGGGCACTGCTGGGTACCCCAAGTGGGAAGGGACAGAGAAGGAACCCCAGGTGTCCCCCACCCAGTGATGGGACACCACCAGAGGATGCTCAGAGGATGGTGCAGCTCCACCGGCAGCCTATCTGCAGTACAGCTGTAGATGGACACCTAAGGGAAAGCAAAACCAGGACAGTATTTCCCCCTCGCACTCTCCAGCCATCTTCAGTTTAGGATATTCCCAGTGGGTGAGCATTCTACCAACACAGCCCAGCAGAATTAAGCTCTCATTGTACCCCACGGTTGGAGCAGCAGCAGTTCCCAGCTGCGCTTCCACACTGCTAAAAGGATGGTTTTGCAGGGTCCAGGGCTCAGTGAGTTATCCAGGTTGGTTATTAGGGACAATTCCTTCTCCCTAAGAGTGTTCAGTCACTGACACAGCTGCGCAGGGAGGTGGTGGAGTCACCATCCCTACCGGTGTTCCAGAGCCATGGAGATGTGGCACTTGGGAGCATAGTTCACATGGTGGGGGTGGGCTGACAGGCTCTGTAGAAGAATTACCCCAGGATAATGCTGGAGCAGCAGGTTTTGCAGCTGTTGATCTCTTTCCAGAAGTGCTCGATGATGAAGTTGGCTCATAGAGCAGGCCAGGATGAGTGCTCTGTCCCGGGGACATCGCTCATCCTCTGCTGTTTGCCACCCTCATGGCTCTGCCAGCATCTCGAGTGGACTTTGTTTTCCCTCATCTCGGTGCGGTTATCGCGCTCCATCCGTCAGATTGCAGCGAGTCCCAGGGAGAAGGTGCCAACTTTAACATATGCCTGAACAGTTCTTTTCAGACATATACAAACTGGAACAATGCCTCGCTGAGAATATGCTTGTTGATGCAATTTGCCAACTGTGGTTTCAGATCTGCTCTTTTCAGCAAGTACCAGCTATGTGTAGACAGTGCAGGATCTTGGATAGCTGCGGTCCGAGGGGCTCTCTGGAAGTCTCTCTCCAGGCACGGGTGAGCTAATGGGGAAGAGGGTGTAAGGATGAGTGAAGACATCCATGCATATTGCAAATAGTTCTCAGAAAAATGCAGCTCTGCCTCCAGGAACCTCTGTCCCTCTTCCCTTTGCCTCTCTCTGCTTTAGGAAGTGGCCAACGCTGGAGAGTCACTGGTTTCTTTACAGGGATTTGGAATCACGGGATCCTTAAGGTTGGAAAACACGTCTTAGACCATCAAGTCCAACCCCACCATGCCCACTGACCACGTCTCTCAGTGCCACATCTCCATAGTTCTTGAACACCTCCATGTTTGGTGACTCCACCACCTCCCATGGCAGCTGTGCCAATGCCTGACCGCCCTTTTAGAGAATAAATGTTTCATAATATCCAACCTGAACCTCCTCTGGGACGATTTAAGGACATTCCCTATCAAGCAGGACTTTGTTCAGCTCCTCACACCTTCTGGGTTCAGACGCCTTCACCATCAGTCCCCATCATGGAACATGACTGGTTGATGGATGGGTTGATGGTTGGACTAGATGATCTTAGTGGTGTTTCCAACCTTAAGGATTCTATGATACCGAGGTAGGTTTGGGGTTGTGTCCAAGCTTGCCAAGCGGGCAGTGAAGCTTGCTGAGTCTGATGAGGCAGAGATGTTTTCTCAGCATCACCCTTCAGGCTGTGTCTATACTGTTGCTTCCATGCCCTTCAGCTCCCCGGGTCAGGAATCACACCTCCTTCTTTGCTGGTGGAACACCCTGAGCAGCTGTAGGGTTGGATGTGGGCACATCGATGAGTCAGTCCAAGAGCAGAGGGTCAGTTCTGAACGGCCCATTCTGCACAGAGCACTGCCAAAGGCGTATGTGTTTGAGGCAGCAAATAATCAAGAGACCATTGTTCATAGCAACCTCAGTGGAAATATTTTTGTGTGTGTATGTATGTGTGTGCTGGCATCCAATTTGGCAGTGGTTACTCAGCACTCGTGGGCGGCCTGTCCCTTTCTCTCAGCTGGAGTCTCCTCCTCCTCACAGGGACCCAGAAGAGGGTTGGAACTGGAGCAGATGGTTTGGGGGTGCTCAGAAATACCACTGCCAAGGGCTGCCTCATCAGCAGCTCCAGCTCCATGGTGTGCTGAATGTGCTTGAGACCAAGGAGGTCTCTCCGAGGAAGTGGGGACATGGGGGGCTGCCAGAAGGTCCTGGAGACATCATAGAATCATAGAACTATTTGAGCTGGGAAGGACATTTGAAGTTCATTTAGTCCAACTCCCCTGCATTGAATAGGGGCACCTACAGCTTGATCAGGTGCTCAGAGCCCTGTCCAGCCTGGCCTTCAGTGTCTCCAAGAATGGGGCATCCACCGCCTCTCTGGGCATCGGCACTCGGTTGGATTCTGAAAAGGATCAGAAATGGAGGAGATCTGTGGACCTTTGGAGACCTTCCCTACCCACACCCAAGAAACTTTAACCCACCAGCACTGAGAGGACGGAGAGTCCTGGCTGAGCAGTTTTGCAGGGAAGAAAAGTCTTTGTCCGGGTGAGAATCCAAGGGTGGAAACCTGGATAGCAGACATGTGCTGGAAGGCTCCATCCATCCACGCATCTCCGAGTACAACACAAGATCTACCACAGAAACTCCCAGTCTCCCATTGAAAGCATCACTGCTGCTCTCATCCCCACAGGAGTGAATGGAGGATGACTTTCTCCTGATCTCTGTCCCCTCCACAGCTCCCGGCATTTTGCTTCCTCCAAAGCAATGCTTTGGAATCAGCCGAGATGAAACGGAGCGGCTCCTACACACCTTGGGAGCTCAGGCAGGGCTGCTTCCCACACAGTGTCTTTCACCCAAATTAAACAGCTCTCAGCTGAGCTCCTCCATCCATCACGCCAACCCGCAGGCACAGCTCGCTTTTGGCAGCTTTCTACGCATTTTGGTTCACGTTTGGTGCAAAACAAGCAGGGACCTCTTTTGTCAACGTGTTGCATGGGGCACACAGCCTACAGAACTGCAGGGCCGTCCTTGAAATGGCTCACACTGGAGTCAGTGGGAGGCTTGCAGTCATTAAATATAGCCAAGACCCGGGTAACAAGTGCTGTATTCAGACCGCCCACTAAAGGGGAAGGATGGATGGGGTCTGTCCCCAAGGGCTGGGTCACTCCATGGGGAGGTATCACTGAGATATTGGGTTTCCACTGAATAAAACAGCCTAGGAACCTCCTTGGTACAGCATGAAAGTAAATAACAGCAGGCTTCACTGGCAGATGCACCCAGAAGGCTGAGTGCACTCTGTTGGTGGTGTCCGGATCAGGGAATCGTGGAATCATAGAATGGTTTGAGTTAGATGGGACGTTTAGAGGTCATCTACTCCAACTCCTGTGAAATGAATGGGGACATCTATTGCTTGATCAAGCTGTGGTCCAGCCTGGCCTTGAATGTCTCCAGGTCTAGGGGCATCCAGCACCTCTCTGGACAACCTATGCCAGTGCTTCACCAGCTGGATGTAATGCAGCTGGCCACATCTTGGTGCCTGAATTGATGCACCGCCCTACACTGAGGTGATAGGAGGCACTTTCAGTTGCCCATGCATGTCTGAAGGCACTGTAGATGTCCCAGGGTATTCCAGGCAAAGAGATGGGATATAGTTTCTGTGTTGGCATCACTGTGGGATAACTCAGTGGAGATTCTTGGTGGAAACCAAAGGCTGTTTTCTCATGTAGGCTGACATCTGTGGTGACGAGTGCCACAGCCCCACGTTCACATCCAGCTGTTTGAGGTGGGAAACTGAGGAGCTCCTGAGCTCCCTGTGCCAGAAACACCTGCGCTGGTCATGCCCAGCTCCATACTGGGTTTGGATGGCTGCATTTCAGGAGAAATCACCATTGCATTTTTAGCTCTGCATCCTTAGCCAGGGCTAGCAAATCCTCCAGCCCCTCGCTGCCTGCTTGCTGGAGAGCAGCCCCAGGGAATGACCTTAGACTCAAATTGCATTAAGAAAGGTCCTGGTGAAGCAAGGCAGCTCTCAGAGCCAGGGTTTGCTGGCAGCCTAGGCAACCGCCTTGGGCTCCTTCCAGCCTCCAGGGAGAAGCACAGTCCCCAGGAATCAATAGCTGAGTGCTTCTAACAGTCAGCGGGACTTTGGCTTGATCTAAGCCATTCTATTTGGTTATTTTTCTCTTCTGAAAGCAAACAAGGTCCCTAAATGAGGCTTCTGGATTCAGGCATCTTGCAGAGGATCAGCCTTGACCCATTGCAAGGGGAGGGTTGGGTTCGTGCTGGCTGATCACATTCGTCCCTCTGTCCTCCTGGCCTCTGGAATGCTGAAATCCTGTTATGGCAAAGATGGGCAAATATTAAAAGATCCTATGTGATGCCAACTCTCGTAGCACATGGGAGAGGTAGGCTGAGGGGGTCCTGCTCTTATCTAATCTGGGCCATATAAAGATCCCATAGAAACAATTAGGGTTGGAAAAGACCTCTACGATCATTGAGTGCTCCAAGAAACCTGAAAAAAAAAAAGCCCTGAGAAATGTGGTTCATGGCCAGAGATGGCAGAGCTCGGTCCGGTTCGTGAGAGAGGGGAGGAAGGTGAGTGGGTCACATTACACACATTGCACTGTGAAGCCTTTTCTGGGGTTCAGAGCTCAACAGCATAGCTGGGAAAAGGCACAGAGAAAGGCAGCGGGGAGCTGTAGCTGCCCGAATTCCCAAGTTCACCCATTTTTCAACAGTGAGGGTGTTTCACCAGCTGGACAACTTGCAATTGGAATCTCTCCCAGTCTTTAAACTGAGCCCATCTGTGTTTTTAAGTACTGAGTTTAACCCCAGAAATTATGATCTGGATGGAAAAACATTGAGCTGCGAGCCGCGTTCTGACAAGGTTCAGACGAGATGCACGTAACGACCCCCCAGGAACAACATCCAACCCATGCACCTCTCCGAAACAAACTCCAGGATGTTTTAAAATCTGTTTGTGCTACGCCTCGCGCCATGTAGCAACAGCTGAAGGTCATAAGAGCTGTATAAATAGAAGGGAGATTTTATTGTGACACGTCCATCCGGAGCCATTGCTCTTGGGGATGCCATCTGGGATGGGGGAATGGGATCCTGCACATTGCCTCTGCAGCAAAGAAAAAGCAATCCTTGTCATTGCAGGAGTGTAAGGCGATACCGTGTGTGCAGGGAGGTTGCAACTCTGCTCCTGATTTTGCTCCTTCTCAAGAAGAGTTGGATGTGTGAGAGCCACCTTTGGAATGCAAACAGTCTCCAGTGGGGCTTAAATCATACACCCAAAAAGGAAGGTTTTCACCCATAAAAAGTGAACTCCTTGAGAGTGGCTTATGGCTGCGCTTCCCACGTGTGCACATCAGTGCTCCCATTGGATGGGGTGACTGGGGCTCTCTGATGTGCTGTAGGCATTTATGTCTGTAAGGTCTGACGACACGCTGTTGGAGATGTGTTCTGGAGATGGCAAAATCCCTGCATTGAGGAGCTTTTGTGCCACCCATCAACTCCCTGCGGGCAGCCCTTTGTTCTTCCTGGTGTTTATGGGTGGTGAGGTCTTCAGGCTCTGGAGCAGTGGATGCTGCTTTGAACCTTTGGTCTCTGCCAGAACGATGGCTCTGGGAGGTCTTCAGCAACTCATGGTTGACCTGAAAGTGGGAGAGAATGGGGACCTGTGATGGAGGAACCACAGAGATCACAGCAAAAATGGAGGGGTGAAACACATGAGCTTGATCCCAGCTGGTGGGATGTCCCTGCTAGGGAAGGCCACCTCAATTCCTGCTGCTCCTGGAGCAACGCATCAAGGTAGCCTTGGAGAGGAGGCGAGACCTTCCCTTTCACTGCTTGGTGCTGAAGATAACTCGTGGTATTTACTTAAGGAAAGCAATCTGAGAGGGATGTAGGCTGTAAATCTTCAGGCGTCACTGCTGGATGAGAGCCAGAGAGCCTCTCAACTCCATCTGTGCGAGGACCCAGACCATGCCATGGCCGTGTCTGCCTTCCCATTGAGGGCAGCAGCATCACATCCTGTCCCAGGACATCATCGTGCTTCCTCCCAGTGCCACGCTCCCCCTGGTCAGTGCAGGGGAGTTGGACTAGATGATCTTTAAGGATCCCTTCCAACTCTAATGATGATTTGATAAGGAGGATGCCAGAGCTGCTCTGCAACTAAGACTGCTTCTTCTCCTCCCTGAAGGACAGCCCCTTACGTGGCATTATAACCGCGGGGAGGAAAATCTTTCCCCTCCTGCTATGATTGCTGATACGGTATTGGATTGTGCAATGGGTCACAGCTATTGATCACAGCGGGCTAAAAAAGAAACAACTCATAAATAACTCCTGACATCCCCAGCTGTGCCAGAAACCCTGGCTGAACAAAGGGCTCTTGGGAAAGCTCTTGTTGGTATTTCTCTGGTCCCTCTCCTTTGGAAAACACTTGGGACAGCTTTGGCTCAAGCCAGATGATAGGGACTCGCTAAATGCTATTGCAGATGTTTTCATAGCAAGGCTGAGTTATCTCAGCCCTTAATCCAGCCTTTTCTGGTAGAGCATCATCAGCCTAATTAGTCTGGGGCAGTGCTGCTCATGTCCAGCCCAGTGCTGGTCTTGTGCCCTCTCTCACTGATGCTGGAGCTGGTATGTGGGCAGATGGCATGGCCAGAAGGGAAAGAAAGTCACAAAACTGCATGAATTTGGCAAAAAGAACTGTAATAAATGTGTGCTAGGGAGGCTGAGGGGATCATACTTGGGTTGTTCTTTCTTAAGGAAACTCAGCCCTACACGGATCTGGGGTGGGGAAAAAGATAGCATGGTCTGTGCAGGGTACCTGAGACACATTCAGAGCCTCTGCCAGGGTCCAGCAGTAGGAAGCAATTGGGCTGTTTAATGGATGAGAAACTGGTTTCAAGACTGTACCCAGAGAGTGGTGGTCAATGGCTCAATGTCCAGATGGACATCAGTGATGTGTGCTGCCCCTCAGGGGTCAGTACTGGGACCAGTGCCCTTTAGCATCTTGATCAATGACACTGATAGGGGATTGAGTGCATCCTCAGCAAGTCTGTGGGTGACACCTCTCCTATGAGGACAGGCTGAGGGGGCTGGGGCTGTTCATCCTGGAGAGGAGAAGGCTGCAGAGAGACCTTCCAACTCAAAAGGTTCTATGATTCTATGCAGGAGCAAGAGGAGATGCACTGGGGCACAAAGAGTGGCTAACAACCAGAAAGGGTGGACAGACAGACATCAGGATTCCTTGCAGCACCACCCTCCATGGGGCGCTCACTGGTGCTCACCAGATCCCATGTGCTCTTTGCAGAGTGACCACGGTGAGGGATACAACAGGGAATGCCCAGGCACTGCATCTCTCCTCCCACTACCTCATGCTCCCTTTCTCCCTCTCCCTCTTTTTTCCTTTTTACATGGCAGAAAAAAACCCACCGTTCCCCACATAATGATGATTTGGCCAACAGGTCAAGTCAAGCATGACAGATTTCATTTTCAAGCTGGAGTCAGGCAGTAAATTGCTCTAATGCTGCTGGCACGGAGATCGCTGTGCTGAAAGGCTCTTGCAAATGAGGTCTCCTGGCATCACCTGACTGCTCAGAGCTGAGCAATGCCTTGTGTTGTTGGGGGGCCAGGGGTAAATAAGGCTTTGGGAGCAGCACCATGCCTGTGTCTCATGTCCTGGAGGCATTTCCTTGGGGTTGGATCCCTTGTTCCCAAAAGCACCAAGGACTCTGAGTGCAGAAATGACGGGGTGGGGTGTGCTGTGTTGTGGGTCATCCTATGTTGTAAGGGTGCAGAGTGCAGTGTGTGCTTGGTGTGTGAGTTATCTCGTGTGTAACATATAGTGGCCATGCACCATATTGTGGGCATGGCGGTGATGGGCTGGCAGTTGGACTGGGCCTTCTTAGTGGTCTTTTCCAACTTTAAAGATCCTGTGCTTCTATGATCTCACTGACAAAGGCCCTGTGATGGATTTCAGGGCGTGCTGGTGCTGAGAGAGCTCCAAAAGACACCAAGGCCCTGATATGAACTTAAGAGATAAATCCATCTCGCTGCAGAGGGAGATGGAGAATCAGCCAGGGAGGGGAAAGTTTATTTAGAGAAACAACCGTGGGCTGCCTGCCCACACCAGGCTTTTAGCTGATGAGCTGCACGTGCCATGCCTGGGGGCGGCTGGGGGAAGGAGGCTGTGGATATAAGGCACATGGCACCTCCTGCAGAGCCCCAGGGCTGGTCCAGCAGGACCTCGTCACTTGTAGCATCACCTCTGCCAAATGAGATAACCCTAGACACTCCTATATCCTTTAAAAGCTCAGCAAGGACATCTGGAGGTGCCCAAGGCCAAGGATGGGGCCCTGGGCATCCTGTTCTGGTGGGGGACAAGCAGCCCACAGCAGGGTTTGGGGCTGGATGGGCTTTAAGGACCCTTCCAACCCAACCATTCTATGGTTCTATGATTCTGTGATCTCTTTGCTGTGAGTGGGTGCGCATGCAGACAAATCAGCCTTGGGAATCCCAATGAATGTGGCTGTTGTGGGGTGCCATGTGTTTGAATACATGGATGGAGATGGATGGCCAACATGCTCGTGGCTCTTGGGATCCCAGATGTGCTCTAGGATCAACCACATCTGTTTGCATGGGAGCTGTGGGGAAGCTTTGATGCAGGGCACAGGACCCAATGGGCTTCCACATATTGTCACTGTGTGATGTAAATGGGCTTTCCATCCTCCTCCCATGCCCACCAGCTTGTTCAAGGGAACCTGGCTAACTGTTTTCCTGGCCCCATGCTGTGCGTTTTGCATCCCAAGAGAACTGCTCACATGCCTTTAATTAAATGTCAAGTTATGCAGGGTTTTTAAGAGCCCTGTGATCAGAAAGATTCATGGAGAGCTCAATTATGGCGCAAGGAGGAGGTGGGCAGGGGGGATGTGATGGGTAGGGAAAGTCACTGTATTCAGTTCTGTGCTGTGTTTCCCACCCCTGGAACAGGAAAAACGAGGAATGCGGGAGTGCTTCCTGATGCATGACCCTTAGAGGTGTGGGTAGATGCCACCAGCTTTGCATCTTCTCCATGCCAAGTCCACTGAAATCCCCTCCCTGTCCTGACTACCTCCCCATTAAGGTTGGGCTACAAAAGGTGAACTGACTGATTTGGAGAGATGCCACATGAGCTTTCTTGCAGCTCATGCAGGGCTGGATGCCAAGTGCTGGCACTCCCAAAGGAGTTCGGACACTTCAGGCCAATTTGTTCTCCCAAGGAGACTTGGAGGTGGCACAGGAGGCAGCAGGCAGGACGGAGGGCTGAAGGTAGGACACATCCATCATCTTCCCATAGGCCACTGCTAATGCTACGTGCAGGAAAATTCTGCCCCAGGGCTGCTGCCTTGGGTCAGAGGATGCCCTGAACAGCTTTTCCCCAGTGAAGAATCTCTCAACGGCTGTGTACTGTCTTGCTTTTGGTGGCAGAGCTGTGAGCTTGATCTGGTTCTTGCAGAGCACAAAAGGTTTCTGTGCTGCCCAAGAGTGTAGGTGGGAGTGATGGGGTATGGAAATCTGAAGCTGCGTTTCTTCCCTCTCCTTTCCCAGTAAGAATCCCTCTGACCTGCATGTAAAGGACCAATAAAAACACTTTCTGACTCTCTGTGATACGTACAGCTTCATCAGATGCATGTAGCCCAGAACCCAGGGGAGGTGATCTCCATCACGTCTCTGTCGTCTCCTCTGCCCATCACAGTGCTCAAACATGGCCCCGTGATCCCAGCATGAACCTGAAGGTAGGAGAGGCTGGACTCTGTTGTATGCAGCAATGGGGACATTTTCCTATTGCACCACAGCTTCTGGTGCTTCTCACCCTCCCTCCCAGAGCTCTTCAGTTCACAGTCCCGTTCTGTTTTTGATGCCAGTGACAAGAGCAACATCCCACTTTGTGGGCAGGAGGCAGGAGGAGGACTTAGTCACTCCCTTCAACAAAACAGGGAGAACAGTAGTGCTTCTGTCTGGACCCTTGGAAAAGGCAACCGAAGAGAGGAACACCCAAACTCTGGTGGAACACTTCAAAATGTCTGTGCATCTCTGCCTTTGAGGTAAAAAAGACAGATTTCTATGTGCTGCTCTGGTAGGATGCCAGAAGGACTTGGAAAGCTCTCAGGGCATCAGCGTGTTGGTCTCACCTTGGGGAAGCGATGGTGTCACCCAGCGTCCTCACCTTCCCCCTCTGGGATGCTCAGCTATGCGTGACCTCGATGGAGCTGCTCCTCCTCCATGCATTTTGAAGGCCTTGGCTGTCTGGGAGGCATCCTAATGTTGTTCCTCTGGTGGGATCTCATTATGTGATGAGCTGAACATCTGGATTAAAATAGATCAAATAGGCACTAAATCCTAAATAAGCCCGAGAGCTCAGTGGCAGCCATATGCTTCCTACTGACAAGCTCAAAAAATCTCTCCTTGCCATTAGCTCACACTGCATATGGTGTTTTATCCTCCTCCAACCCAACTCTGGGACCAAACTCTTCTGCTCTTCCTCCCCAGCCATCCCTGCTTGGCTGTACTCTGAACCTGTAGCCTCTTCCTCAGCAGGGCTGGCTGAGGGCACAGTGAGCTCTGCTGGTGAGAAGATGGGTGGGCACTGACCCCACTGCACAAAGCATTTGTGAACAGGGAGGTGGTGGGGTCCCCATTCTTGGAGGTGTTCAAGAAAAGGGTGAATGTTGTACTGGGGGACACTGCTTAGTGGGCATGGTAGCGATGGACAGATGGTTGGGCTTGATGATCTGAGTGGTCTTTTCCAACCTTAGTGATTCTATGATTCTGTGTCCTTAAGTGTCCTTAAGAGGAAGCTCTTCTTGGGGGCTGAGCCCTCCGTGTTCCTCTTGGCTCCAAAAGAATGCAGGCAACAAAACACTACCACGTTCCATGTTGTTCCAGGATTTTTTGCTAGCTGAACCCATATTTAAGCCAACCATGAACTGTTATGCATGAATCAAAGAGTCATTAAGGGTGGAAAGACCTCTAAGATCACCAAGTCCAACATCAACCCATCCCCAGCATGCCACTAAGCCATGTCCCTCAGTGCCACATCTACCTTCTCCTTGAACATTTCCAGGTTAGTGGGCATGATGGTGAAAGGTTGACGTTTGGACTTGGTGGTCTTAGAGCTCTTTTCCAACCTCAGTGATTCTGTGATTCTTTTCTGGGGAACCTTGTAGTGTAGAAAATAAGGCATGGACATTGCCTTAGGTCAGAAGCCTTACTGAGCTTAGTAAGACAAGGGCAAAGGTCTTGTGAAGTCGGAGTGCTTTTAATGCTCTCAGCCCCACCAGCACATTGCCCAGTGCTCAGATGAGCGTTGCCAGTGCAGTCATGCTACCGGCATCTTGCATGAGTGCAGCTTTAGCCAAGCTTTTTGCAACAGAGTGGTTTCACCCCAGAATACCCTTCCAGATGGCAAAGGTAAAGCAGAAGTAGGGGATCATATTATAACCCAGTCTACTGGATGATATGACAGAAATGTCAGCACCGGTGTGAAGATATCAGCAGTGGCCTCAGCACCAGGGTGACAATTCCTAAAATTGTGGGGTGCTGGTGACTTGCTGTGACAACAAAGGAGGGGTAAGCACAGCGATGCAGGAAAGGATGGATGGCAGGAAGTCTGCGCTTAACGGTTGTAATTGCATTATTAATGGGAATTTGCAGTAATTGGATAATTTGAATGCTACATGCTAGCCTCATTGCAACAAGGCTAGCAAAAATTACTTGCTTTATCTTGATGTGATTGTTAATGAGACTAACACCAAGCTCCCCACTCTGAGCATAAGGTCTGTCCCCTTTGCTTGCCACTAAACGTAGCACTTCAAAGATAATAATCTGGAAAAGGCATCTGTGCATGGAAAAATCAGGGCACTCACAACTGCAGCTGGCCACAGAAACCCTCCTGCCCTCTCCAGGACTGGATTTTGCAGGGGGCAATAGGGATTAATAACGGGATGAGTGTGGGGGTCCTGCTGGTGCTCCTTTCCCCACACTGCCCATGGTCATGGTCGCCCTGGGAGACATGAGTGGCAGTCTGTGTGCTGTGCTTGGGGGCTGCATCCTGCTGGGGAGGTCAGAAGGCCCCGTTTGGGCTGATGCCATTTGGCAGAAGGAAGGATGTGGTACCCACCTTCAGGTTGCACAGCCTGGAGGAACCACCTCTTCATTTCCAGACACGTCTCCCCACACTGCCCCAGCTCCCCATTTTTTGGCAGAAGAGCCCGGCTGTGCTGCAGTAGCACGAGACGGACACACTTCTTTTCCCCTTCGGGCAAGATCCCGTGATTTTACAGCTGATCTCCCAATTCTTTTCGAGGGGAAACGAGAGGAAATGACATACCCCAGGATGGGAATTACTAAGTCAGGAACTCCCCCAGGCTTTGTTTCGGCTGGCGAATGTTTTCCTTCCCCCCCTGCTTGCCCTTCCCCTGGCTTGTTGAGAAAGGTCTGAATTTCAGGGCGGTGGGGGAAGGGATGCTCTCCGCGCAGCCTCTCCTGCCTCTGGTCGTGTCTGCTTGTGGCCGATCCCTTCGCTGTGCAGGGTGATGCTGATGTGGAGTGACACTTGACCGCGCCATGCAGGGAGAGGGCAGCCCCCGCCAGCGCTCCCCCTCCTGCAGCCGACGTTGCTGGGGGAGCTGTCCCCATGGCGGGGTGGTGGTCGGCACCCCACTGCCCCCTGCGGGGTCCCCAGGATGTGGGACATGGAGAAGGAGGTAGGAGTAGGGCTGGGAAAATGCTCCTGCGCATCTGCTGGTGAAGATCATCCCTTGAGGTACTGGAGGGCAGAAGGACTTCTGAGGCGTGGGCTGACGTGGCTTGCAGATCTGGGTGATGGGCTGTGGGAGATGTAGCCAACAGCTGAGGGCTAAAGGTGACCCAGCCTCCATCCCCAGCCTCTTCTTATCCACACCCACCATCCATTCTCTGTTCCATCCTCCTCTTCTCCATCCCTGTCCTCCATTCCTCCATCTTCAGTCTCCCCTTCTCCATCCTCATCCCTGCCTTCTCCATCCCCAGCCTTTCCCTCTCCATTGCCAACCTCGATTTTTCCATCCTCAGCCTCCCAGTCTTCATTCTCAGCCTCCACTTCTCCATCTCCATCCTCCATTTTCCCATTCTCAGCCTCTCCTTCTCTATCCCCATCCTCCATTTCCCCTTTTCCATCCCCAGACCTTTCTTCTCTAGCCATAGCCTCTCATTCCTCATCCCCAGCCTCTTGGTTCCCTCTGCTAACCCTGTGCTTGGGAAAGAATCACTGTTAGCTACGTTCATCACTCTGTTCATCTGCCATGAGCTTGACTTGGCTGCATACATCCTGGCTCTGTGAGACACCAAGGTCTGTGCTGTGAGCCAGGAACCAGGAGGAGAAAAAGCAGAGCCTGTATGTTCCCACTTCATACCCAAGTTCAGTGCAGGGTCTGAAAACACCAGCTGCAGAAAACAGACCTGATTTCTCACCCCCAAATCAAGAAGACACAGGGCAAGGGACATGACCTAGTTTTCAATGGCAGCATTTAATATTTCCCCTGCAAGGAGAGCCAACCCTGCTTCCTCTCCCTCCTGCTCCCCAGCCAAGCAGCAAGGCTGGCCCACTGCCTTCCCACCGGCATGGGATAGAGGGGAAAATCTTACAGTGCAGCCTCATCAGAGCCCAGATGTGCTGCTGATTCATCCAGCAGGGAAGCATCTGTTTCCTTCTTGTTGCTCTATGCGTGTTCAGCTGCAGTGGTACTGGGGAGATGTGCTCCTCAGGATAGCATGGGAAGGAGCACCCCATCTCATGTCCCAAAAGTCATAGAATCATATAATTGATGAGTTGGAAGGGACCCTTAAAGGCCATCTGGTCCCACTCCCTGCAATGCACAGGGACACCCACAGCTCCATCAGTGCTCAGAGCCCCTTCCAGCCTGACCTGAAGGTCTCCACGGATGGGGCACCACCACCCCTCTGGGCAACCTGTGCCAGTGCATCACCAGTCCTCATACGGCTTTGTCTGAAACCCAGAGAGGAGATTTGCCAGCCCGAATGAACGTGATGGCCTTTGCAAAGCAGCAAGGGACAACTCTCTATGGGATGCTTGATGCCCTCATTCACGTAATTGTGCGGATGTAATTTGATTATTCCTTCCTAGTTGTTTAGCATCACAAAGGGGAAAGCTGACCTCCAAGATGAGCCCGTGGAGCCACCACTGTGAGAGTGGTCTGGGGAAAAAAAGCTTCCCTTGTTTCACCTCGTGCTTTGTTGAACTATATAGGGAAAGACTTGGGTAGCTTGTGGCACAGTGTTTCCAGATGTGGGCATCAACCTGATCCACCTGGAGGCTGCACAGAGGCTTACCAGCCTGTCCTTACCACCAATCAATGAGAAAACAATTAAATTTTGGATGGCTCCTCCAATCAGTGCTGCTGGAGATGTTTAGGAGCAGCAGGGCACTGCGAGAACACCTCAGCTGCCATTAACCGTGTTGGTCCTTACTCACCGGAGAACAATGGCTGCTGTTGGATCCCAGATGTGTTTTCCCTGAAACAAAGAGGTTGGGCTCTTCTGGAGGGAACGCAAAACCCAGGCACTACTTTTGCCTCGGGGCTGATGGAAGTTCATAGAATCACTGAGGCTGGAAAAGGCCACGAAGATCATCAAGTCCAACCGTCAACCAACCACCACCATACCCACCAACCATGTCCCTAAGTTCCATCTACCCTTTCCTAGAAAACCTCCATGGACAGTGACTCCACCGCTGCCCTGGGCAGGCTGTTCCAATGCCTGATCACTCTTCCATGGAAGACATTTTCCTAATACCCAACTTGAGTTACTTTGTTTGCTTTCCAGTGCAGACGCCAGAATCAACACAGAGAGCAGGGCAGCCTTCTGCCAGGGATAAGAATTCATCCTGCGAAGCGCAGAAGTTTCAGCAAGACCCAAAAACTCCTAATCTGGCTTAGCAAGAGTGAAATCAGACTGAGAAATAGCTGGGATTTTAGCTGGGGGTATTTCAGCAGGAAATCTGATGGCAGATGTGTGCATCTGTTGAATGTGTACGTACATACAGAATGCAACGGAGGTTTTAGAGAACAACACTGTACAAAACAAGAACAGCATAGGCTATTCCTTATCAAAATAACACTATGAAGATGGGTGGGCTGGTTGTCTCCCACCAGCTCAGGCTGCCCAGGGCCCTATCTAACGAGACCTTGAGCACCTCCAGGGATGGGGCACCCACAGCTATCTGATCAGCAGTGCCAGGGCCTCACCGCCCTCTGAGTAAAGAATTTCTTCATAGCGTCTAATCTAAATCTCCTCTCTTTTAGCTTAGAGCCATTTCCCTTTGTCCTATCACTGTCAGACCACGTAATAAGTCAATCGCCCCACCAGGAGATGAGCAAGACGTTGGCCAACCCACTCAAGAGGCTTTGGGCCATCCCATGAGCAGCGGATCCCAAATCAGAACTGCTGTGCAGGGGAGAAGCCATAAAAATGTTGAACCTGGAACCAGCAAAAGGGAAAGAAACCTTCATGCAAGGGAACGAAGGAGGCAGCTCAGCAAGCCGCTCAGGACCCAGAGCGGTGCCTGGCTAAGCTGGGGCTTTAGAGTGATTATAAGCGGCTTTAAGAGCAGTGAACGTGGGAGTCACACACACACACACACAAAAAAAGTCAGCAAGGAAAAACAAACAGTGCCACTGGTTACGTAAGGGATCAGAGAGGCACTGAAGCGTCAGCCGGCAGCCACGTGAGCTGCCCGGGGTTTTCCAAAGTGCCGATAACGCACGAGTGGTCTTTCAGTCCGCTCTTATCACCGCCCATTGAGGATCTGGGGGAAGATGCAGAGAAGGGTGAGAGAAGGTTTAAAGATAGGTGACGGCTCCTGTTAGAGTGATGGCAGAGCGGGGCTTGAACGGAGCTGCAAAATTAGGAGCGGTTGGAATCGTAGTCGTAGAATGGTTTGGTTGGGAGTCGTAGAATGGCTTGGGTTGGAAGGGACCTTGAAGATCATTGAGCTCCAACCTCCTGCTGCAGGCAGGGCTGTCAGACACCACATCAGGTTGCACAGGGTCCCATCCAACCTGCAGAGGGACATCTCTTCAGTATGCTGCCCATCCATTGAGACGCCCGTGGCTAGGAACCCAACGCCTCAGCAAGTCCAGGCTGAAAAGGGAGCGGATCCTCATCACGTGCACTGAGGTTAAGCTGAGGAATCACTGCTGCAGTACAAAAGGAGTTTACATGGATCCCAAAATTGCAGCACATGATCGTCCAAAAAGGACTCTTCCACCTGAAGATCCCACCTCTACCTTAGAATCATAGAATGATACAAGCACACAGCTGCAGAATATCCCAAATTGGAAGGGACCCGCGAGGATCAGAGTCCAACCCCTGGCTCCACACAATACCACCCAAACCCTATGGCTGAGAGCAACGTCCCAACGCTCCCTGAGCTCCAGCAGCTCAGGGAGAAGCCCCAGGACTTGAGCAAACCCACAGCAACACTGACCTCGCCAGCAGCAGAGTTCAGCGGAAGCAGCCAGAACAGCATGTGCTGAGCCCATTTAACAGACATCCCCTCCAAGACAGACGCCCTGAGCTGTCTTCTGTGCTCACTGCTTTTTTTTTTTTTTTTTTTTTTTTTCCTCTATTGCAAAGATTAATTTCCCTGGCTGGAAAGTTTGTGCAATATTGCATCACTCCGCTGTTTGGCTTGGCCGGTGAGCAGTAAGCACCAGGACTTCAGCTGGGTTCCTTGCCTGGAGCTGACCCCATAAATAGCAGCGAGGTGGGGAGATCTGCATGGAAGTCCATCCAGGACAGCAGGGGCCA
Organism: Gallus gallus; assembly: GCF_016699485.2. Lineage (NCBI taxonomy): Eukaryota > Metazoa > Chordata > Aves > Galliformes > Phasianidae > Gallus > Gallus gallus. The sequence continues at coordinate 88,326,257 of NC_052535.1, forward strand.
AAGGCACCTCTGGCTCCGTTGTGCTGCACTCCTGGGCTGCAAGCGGTCCCTCTATTTAGAGAGTGGTCAGTTATAAGGAGAGGTGATAAATAAGAGCTGAGAGATGTTTTCTTTTTACTGCCCTATGTCCAAGAATCTTGCTTCCTAAAAGGGAAATGCAGAACGCACAGCTCCGGGACGGCTGGCAGCACGGAAACCAGCAGCCAGCATCTTTTATAGGAGGTGGAGAGCAGAGAGTTGGCTATATATGGTCACTGGGATGCCCATAGGACCACGTGGGCAAGAAATCATAGAATGGCTTGTGTTGGAAGGGACCCCAGAGACTGTCCACTTCCAATCTCCATGCCGTAGGCAGGGTTGCAGACTGCTTGATCAAGCACTGGATGAGGTTTCCCATTCAACTTGGCCTTGGACACCTCCAAACCAATTGGTCACATCCCTAACGCAACAATTTGCCTTGCTGGTGGTCTCTGAAAGAGAGGACAACTCACACTACCCCACCCACCCTAACAACACCTTCTATGGGGTCTGATGTGACACCATCCAGCCATGCCCAGGAGGTCAAGGAACCACTGAGACAATAATCCCTTAATGATGGGACATGTAATAACAGGACAATAATCCCTTAATGACACTAAAAGACCTGCTGAGCTAATTGCCTTCTCCAGGTGAATGTTTTGCCTTCTGTTGTGCCATGTAATGATTTCCAGCTTTCGCCCTCTGCTCACGTTGATGTCCCAAATGCTATAACTTCTGGCAGAGCTACACTTTCCCATTCACTCCCAGGATGCACCGTCCTCCTTGTGTGGATGCTCCATGCCTCCAGCGTGCCCCTGTTTCCCTGTCTGTGGACCACAAATAGCTGTGCCAGGGGGAGCAGCGCATTGACCCCTGGCACGGGCAGACAGACAGACCTGTGGTTTCTATGGCAACCAGTTCAGGTGTTAGGATGCTGATGTGGGCGGGGATGGGGATGCAGGTGGGGATGGGGATGTGGATTGGGATAGCAATGGGGATGTAGATGTGGATGCCTCTGGCCCAGAGGAGGAGCAGGATGTTGGGACGCTCAGGGGCTGCGTTCTGCAGAGAAGCAGCGAGACAGCAGTGCTGGAAATCTCTGGCAGATGTCAGCGTGGAGCTGGGAGCAGCCTCGCCCGGCGGGCTTGGTTTGGCACGTCTCAGCAGTGAGCTCATGTCTCCTGCAGCCCTCGGGACACAGCAGGGCTGGATGGAGGGCCGGACAGACACAGAGGTTGTCCTGCTGGGAAGGTCCTGCAGCCTCCTGCAACCTCACCACACGGCTGTTCCCAGCCCAGCTCCATCTCGCCCATCCCGGCCTCCAACCTCTCCGGGCTGAAATCCTTAACAGGCTTCCTGAATCCAGGCCAAAATGTTGTCCTAGAGGCTTCAACACAGCATAACATGAGAGAGGGATCTGGGTCTCAGTAGCCCTGGAGAGGAAGAAAAATGTCCTTGCATAAGTCAAGGTCTACTGCCCTGGTCACAAGCTTCTGCTGTGTCCAGGGTCGGTGCAGGGTCCATGCTGGGTCTGAAAGGTTTGAGGAGCACAGGTTGGTGACAAAGTCCTGTACCTGTGGTCTACAAGGGATAGAGTGGAGCAGTGCCTGGGGTTCAGGAACAGCATCGTGTTCTTGGAAGTGCTGGGCTGACCTGGGGTTGTTCATGCAGCCTGTCACAGTTTAGACACTCAGGCCCTCTCTTACGTTGGACTATTACTTCTCCTCACCTCTTCTCCCACGTAACAGTGATAGGATGAGAGGTAACGGCCTTAAGTTGAGCCAGAGGAGGTTCAGGTTGGATATTAGGCAACATTTGTTCCCCAAAAGAGTGGTCAGGCACTGGCACAGCTGCCCAGGGAGTGGTGGGGTCACCGTCCCTGGGGGTGTTCCAGAGCTGTGGAGTTGTGGCACTGAGGGATGTGGTCAGCGGGCACGATACGGGTGGGCTGGGGTTGGACATGCAGATCTCAGAGGCCTTTTCCAACCTTAATGTTCCATAATGATGTCACTGTGTTCTGCAAATATTGCTTTCTACTGCCTGCATAAGCAGTTTACTTTTTATTCTAGCTCTCTATTTATCCAAAATGCTTTGGTATGCTGGAGAGAGACAGTTCTCTGGGATGACTGCATAAACTCAGCATGAGTCCTTTCTGCCAGTCAGGCAAATAATAACAGCAGGGAGAATGAGGGAAGGAAAAAACACAAAGCCATGCAGCATCTCTTGGGAACGGGCCTGGAGATGTGGGGAGGCCACGTGCCCACCGTGTTGTGAGGTCCCTGAGGTGAGAGCTGTGAGCATGAAAAGCTGGCTCCAGCCCCCATCGAATCGTTAAGGTTGGAAAAGAGTGCTAAGATCATCAAGTCCAACCCTCAACCCATCATCGCCATCTCCCCACACCCAGAGCAGAGGTTGGCACAGTTTTGCATTGGATCCCATGGGGGGCTGAGGAGCAGTTTTCCCCAGGGCTGTGTTTGTTTGACGGGCACCCTCTCCATCCCTTAGGGATAGGGTAAATCAGCACTGACAAAACCTTTTGTAATTATAAAGGGAAATAAGGTGGGACCTACCCAATGCTTCCTCTCCAAGGAATAAAATGCTTATACTGAAGGAACCCAAACCTATAAAGAGTCAGAGCCACCTGACAGATATCTATAGATCCCCATTAGCCCACGATGTGCTGTTTTTTTCCTACAGAGCTGTATCTGCTGTGCTAGGCCATAGCTGGGACGTGAAACCACAGCAATTCAGCAGAATTCAACAGAAGGGAAACATAGGGTTGTGCTGCATCAGGTCCTGGGGTATCACAGCACCGTCAGCACCTCTTGCTGGAGCTGCAGTCCCAAAGGGAATGATCCAGAGGGAAGAGTTAGGGTGGGACCGGTGTCACCCACTGGCTCCAGGCTTAGAGCTGGCAAACAGCTCAGAGAGCAATGTGCCAACTAACATTAGAAAAGGGCTTTAGAGAGCATCAGGTTGAGCGGCCCAATGTAAAGCATTAAGACAGCAACCAACCTTAAGACTCTACCACAAACCTCTTTCCAATGCTCCTTTGCCTTCCTGGAGGAACTCTTTGGGCCATGCCCATGACGAGTCGGTTACACCCAAGACAATTTCGTTGCAGCCTCCTGAAGCAGGCTGAGGTCCCAGAGCTTCACCCTGATGCATGTGCCCCCCAGCCACTGAAGGACAGGTCCCCATTGGCAGCCAACATTTCATGGTGCTAATTGCAAAAAATTCAGTGCGCAAATCTCCGGCGACGGCCACGATGCTGTAGCAGCAAGATGTTGTTAGCACGCCTATTAGTGCACGCTAATTAGCTCCCACCGCTGCTCCTGCCACAAGCTGGAGGATGGATTATGCCATATGCACTAAGCAGCTTAGTTTGGGTGGCAGCTCTCAGGGAAGCAGGGAGCAGAGGGAGCGGCCAGCTTACCGAGCGCTGCGCATCAGCTGTCTGTGAGCAGCACGATGGGATCCAAGCTAAGGCTTGCAAGTTTTGCAGCAGCTTTTCCCTCCTGCAAGAAAAAAACAAAGAGAAGAGATTGATTCAGCAGAAACACCCTGCTTGTCACCTCCATCGTGTCACCGCGTTGCCAGGCGAGGAGCAAAGCAAAGACCAGCAGGGAGAAGGGCTACTTGCTGGGAGGCGATGCCTTTCCCTACCCTTATGGTGTGTCCCCCCCCAGCCTGGGGATGCTCCCGTTGCCATAGGAATGTGCGAGGGATGCTGCTGCCATCTCCTGGATGGAACCCATAAGCATTGCCACCACTCATCCTTTACTCCTTATAAAGGGATAGAAACTCACAGGGAGAGGCTGTTGGGGTCTTGGGAACCTCCAAAACCCATCTGAGTATTGGCACCCTGCTCTGGGTGTGCCTGCCTCCAGCCCAACCATGTGAACTCATAAACGTTGGTGTTCTGTGGCTACTTATGGGTTCATGTGGCCAAATTCATGGTGGCAACGTTAAATGTCTGAATGGAGGAACACGACATACTGACTGCACTGGGTCACTGGAAGGGGATGAGAAATACTTGGATTTTCAGCAGTGGTTGCCTCGCTGCAGGCTCTCTACACTCACAGCCTTCCTTCCATCTCCACCAGCCCTGCTCCCACTGTACCACCTGGACCCCTGCCTTCCTCAAAGAGCTGACACAAAGTGGGATCATAGAATGCCTTTGGTTGGTAGGGACCTTAAATCCTATCTGGACCCAACCCCCTGCTGTGTGCTGGTTGCCCCTGACCAGATCAGACTGTCCACACCCCATCCAGCCTAGCCTTGAAAACCTCTAGAGATGGAGCATGAGCTTTCAGATTGTCCAGAGGAATATCTTGTTAGCTGGAAGAGATAGAGGGGAAAAAAATGAGTAATGCAAACCCTTTCCTAGCTCTTCTGGGGCAGGAGGTAGTCCAAAGGAACCAGCAGAAACAGAGCACCCATGTCCTGCACCATGCACCCATGCTCCTGGCTGCAGATTCCCTTGCCAGGCTGAAATGAGGCCATCGCTCCACTACATCCTCTGACCTTCATTTGATGCCGGCAGAAGCTTTCCTGGGGAACAAAGCAGAAATCTGTCATCTGAGGTGGCCCTGGATCCAGGTGACTGAGAGGAGACATCACTCCTTCCTGCAGCTCTGGTCTGATCAGGCAGTGTCAGGACACTGACATGGGTGACCAAGGGGAAATCTGAGTCCCACATTGCAGAACCATGCAGCAGAAATAAGGTCTGAGCCCTGAATCTCCATCAGATTTCTCTATCAGATCCAAGCTTCAAGATCATCAAACCCAACCATCAACCTGACCTGCTGAGTCCCACCACTAAACCACGTCCCTTAGTGCCATGTCCATACATCTTTTAGATACTTCCAAGGGCAGGGATGCTGATTCCACCACTGCTCTGGGCATCACGTTCCAATGCTTGTCCACCCCCTCCATGAACAAATTCTTCTGATATCCAGTTTAAGCCTCTCCTGATGCAACTTGAGGCTGCTGATCTGCTCGAGTTGTTAGGCCTGATCCATAGGAGCAGTCCTGAGCACAACCATGGGTCTGTGTTTGTTCCTGTCTCACCACCACACCAGCCTGCTCTGTAGTGGGAAGCCTTTTGAAGGCTTATCTGTGGTAACACAGATAAATATGGACTGGGAGAGCTGAGAAGCGTTGGGGCACAGACTCTTCTATGGGTACAGATGCATCCATAGGGGTTATAAAGCGCAGGGACAGCATGGGGAGTTTTTGTCCCTTATTTCAAGAGAATTCAGCAAAGATAAAAAGAATTAAGTCTCCATCTCTACAGTGCCTCAGGCACAAAGCTTCCCTGGATAGCAGCTCTTCTGGTCTGCTGGTGGGAATCCCTGCATTCAAGCCTGAGATTGGCACTAATGCTCATTAGGTTACTTCTGGGGTTAAAAAAGTAATAGATCTCAGAGCCCAGAACGTGGCTGCTTCCGTGCAGAGGGGAACATTGCAGCATTGTGACTCACCACCATCTTGTGACAGTTAGCATTTTCCTCAAAGGATCAACACAAAATGCCAATTAAAAAGATCAGCCAACCCCCCCCCCACCCCCAAATCTCCCTGATATCCATAGTTACAGAGAACTGCTGGAAGCCACGAGGCTGATGGGCTCTAAAACTCACATCATAAACAAACTAAAGGGAAAGTTGTGACGTTTACTGCTTTTAAATTTTTATTCACATAACCTATATTATGGGCAGCTGCTCTGTTCTTACATTGAGATGCATGAGAAAGAAGCTGGAGTTCTCCTTGATTAGATCTCACATAATGTGAAATGAAGACAAGGTTCTGAATTTAATTCTTTTGGCCTTTGCCTTCAGGTGGAATGGCAAAATTAGGACAAGCTCAAATGAGCTGGTAATTATTATTATTCCTTCCATGTACAACCAGAGTACCTTGGAGCTCTTGTACTAATTTAGAGAGGAGCATGGTGATAAATGCTGCATAATGCATGGGTGAAGTTGAACTGAAAAGAGGAATGTTTTGTGCAGAAAGAAATAGGGGAACCTTCCACCTTCCTAACAGTAACAGGAAATGGGAGAATGAATTATTTGAATACCTGAATTTTCCTGTTCATGGTACTTTACTGCTTACTGTGCCAGACATGACAGGAGGACCAGGTTGACACAGATGACGGTGCTGGCTGGGTTCTGTGCTTGACCCCATGTAATTTTCCATGTACGTGGACAGGATTCAAGATAAGAGCTCCGGGTGAGTCAGAAATGGTCTGGATGAGTCAGCCTTGGGTTCTCCTGCAGGACAACAGAGGTCAGGGCTTGTTCTGAATGCCAAGGAAGGAGAGGAAAGCACAGAGGGTGCCTTGATGCCAGCAGAAAAGACATGCTGACATCACAGAATGGCCTGGGTTGAGAAGGACCACAATGATCATCTAGTTTCAACCCCCCTGCTATGTGCAGGGTCACCAACCACCAGACCAGGCTGCCCAGAGAACGGACATCAACTGGATTGCTTTGCCCTGGCTCACACAAGTGGTTGGCCTCTCAATTCACATGCAGTAAAGATCAAATTGCACACAAAAAAATAACAATGAGAGTGAGACTGAATGCTGATACGATGCACTTAGGTCCAAAAAATACAAAATGGAAATAGTGGGTAAGGACTGTAAGAGATTGGCTGCTGGCACAGAGTGACATCTTACCCTGATGATTCACCTGAGATAATATGGTCAAGCTAAATGGCGTCAGCTCTTTCACAGACCATCACAAGACCTGTGCTCCAGTTTCTGTACAACTCCACAACCTTAGAAACAACATGGAAAGGGTTAGGGTCCAGCATGCAGATACAGCAATGGAAGAGTAGTCACTACTGGGGAATCTACACTCAAGGACAGACTCTCAACAGGTGTAAGCACAGTACTTGAAGGGACACACAAGTCCAATCTCATCTCCCACAATGACAGACAACACATGAGACTTAGTGGAGAAAGATCTACAAAATTTCTTCTGTTACGCTCACAGAAACTGAGTGCCCTTTGGAGAGATTCCAGGGGATTTAATGGAATACCTCCAGCCCTCCACCAGCGCACTGAAGTCTATGGTGGCTGGCTCCTTTAACACACACACACACACACACACACACACACATCCACTAAAACAAATGCACATTTCTCAAATTCTTTCAACAGAATTTATTTTACTGCAAGAGTAGTTTAGGACAGAACAAAAAACCATCATGGCAAAACCAAATTTTGAGTAATTAAGAGACTTTAGAAGCCTCCCATCAAGTAACCTCTTTGAGCTAACTGGTGCAACCCAGTAACGACCTGCTGATCTTTCATATCAATGTGTGGTGCTGTGCTGTAACCCAGCACTATTGCATAGTATCACACTGCGCAGCAGTGCAGAGACTAGACAGGAAATATGCTTCCTTCCATTGTTTTATTGCTATCTCATCTCACTGATAATACAGCTTTTAGCTTATCCAATTTACCTCTAACTTTGGCACAGACAAAACCAACTCCCCAGTTACTGTGTGGATACACAGATTCAGTTGAATTCAGAAAAGAGAATTAACAAGCATCAATTAGGTTATTAAAAATAAATATTCTTAGGCAGGAAACAAACTGACCCCCTAGAATTAAGATATTAGTAATCATTTACTTGCAACTTTAATTGCATGATTCATACCACCTGACTTTTTTAATACATCAAAAAAAACAAAGGCCACGAAGTGGGGGTGCCGGGGTCCCCAGACACACTGAGCCAGCTTTTACTTCACAGGATGAATCATCAGAACCTGGCTGCTATCAGTAGAATTGTCCTGCACAATACATGAAGCTAGTTAGCCTTTCCCTGGAGGTGTGTGCGTCTCCAAAAGCCTCATTCCCTAAGACCTACTGTTCCAGGCTGTATTCTCATTGCCATAACATTATACAGCTCTGCAAGTGCAGAGGAAGCCTGGTGAATTCAGAGTGGGGTCTGAACCAAATATATTTGATACAGATTAGAATTTGGAAACAATTAGTATGGGTTCAGTCACGTGAGACTGCCTGCCTAGATAAAATAACCGGGTGCCAATTACTGATATCCCTGGGGTGCACATGCATCAGAGTGCTTAAGCCCCACGTTCTTGACTAACTTATCTTGTACAAATATTTTTTATCAGCCCTAAAAGAACCAAAAGCAAAACGTCTGATCAATTCTTGCAGTTAATGCTTAAACAAAGCGTCCTATCTCCAAACACTGCACAGAGACTGGAAGGGTTCTTGTTTGCCTTTCGTTATGTGGTTTATTCATTAAAAAGTTAAACTCCTGCATTTTCTCACGCCACAGTTTCATGCCATAGTTGGAGCAACAGCTTGGCTGTCAGGCTGGAGGTTGATCAGGGAATTGCTTGCTTGGACCAGCTCTGCGATGGAGACTCGTCCTCTCTGTTTGATAAACTGAGCCACGGCAGCCATCTCCTCTGGTGTGATATAGATGAACTTTCCTCTGTCATCAATTACACCTACAGGGGAAAAAGAAAGGACCTTCAAGTCAGCACTTTGGCTCTTCTCACTTCCCAACAGACATTAGTTACTTCTTTTTGGAAGGGATGTTTGAACTGCTGAGGCTGCATTTCATATCTAGGGCAGGCAGAACAATGTGCTAGCAGTCAGGTAACATCTCTACTGTTGTGCTTTTGAATAGGGTTTTGACAATACCTGAGTGCCTGGGTAAGGTTAATTTTGTTCAGCAAGTAATGCATTTTTTTCATCACTGTGTGTAGCTAGTTGGGAGTATCACAGCAGTGCATTCAGGTACGTTGCATTAGTGTTGATATTCCAGGGTCAGACAGCCAACTGAGAAAGGAAGAGCAGAAGGACCCAGGCAATGAGATCTGGAGCTCCTCTGGGAGGTAATGAAGCTCAACTTCCACATTTTGGTAGCTCCATCAAGAGTGAGAAATGACCTCTTTGTTCTCAGTGTCTTATAGGATCAAATGTAAGGCAGAGAGACTTACTAGCATGTATTTTAGCCAGGACAGTACACATTTTTATGTTTTGATTCAGATCACTTTTAGGTCATTTAAGTGGGTATCCACATGTATCCATTAAGATACAGCTGTCACAGTTAACAAACAACTATCAGGTCAGCAAATGTTTTCACTGGCACCTTCACCTACCTCATCTTTGGAAAGAAAAAGACTGACCAGCAATAAAACAGCTTTGTTCAGACAGGGAGCTACCTGTATGCTCAGTCTCTGCTTACATTCCAACCTTGAGTGCATAGGTACATAGCTAGAAACAAGCACTTCTCTTACTTTAGCTCCTAGCTTTGGAGTGCTCTGGGATGTTTGCTTCTCCCAAAGTGTGCCATACCTTGGTCCTTGTGGGTCCCTTTTAACTCAAGATATTCTATGATTCTATGACACCCCAGTATTAGCTTTAGCCACTGCAATTTTAAAACAGGTGTGCAAACGAACCCCAAAATATCCAAACAATTCCTTCAAATTCAGATTTCAGAGGATGTAACTTGCTAGTAAACCCAAAGGCCTTCAGCAGGGTTAATAACATGCTGAAGCCTTGTGCTGGCCCCTGAACCACTGGGAGCATTTACTCCCCAACTTCTGGAAAATATATCACTGAAGCAATTATCTCCCATATTGCTTTCAACAGCAGTTTCACATCTGCCAAAACAGAAATAATAAATACAGTTTTTGATCAAGTCCTACAAGAGTCCTCTCCAGTTTAAAATGAGAATTACACCCGATGTGTCTCAACCACAGAGGAGACATTTCCTGCACCAGCTGAAGAATAGGTGTTGTGGCTGTCACCTGTTAGAGTGCCATCTGCCATCAGGTCCTGGATTCTGTTAATTGCATCCTGTTCAGAAAGGAAAAAGGAATAACAAACTGATCAAGAGGAAGGTACAAAACATTCTGCATGCTCAGACAAACTAGAGGAGGATGCTTACATTTAAATCCTCAGAGTTAAACACTTCACTGAAGGATATACATTGGTGGTTCCACACAGATGGATGTAGTAAGCCCTTTATAGAAATGGATTGGTCTTAGAAAGTCAAAGTGAGCTTCTGCAGCTTGGGGTGTTCAAATAACTTCCTTGCCAGCAAGGAGCTTTTATTATTAAATTATCTGACAGTATAATGGAGGGGGAGCTAAACACATTTTCCCAGGGAAAGGCTGTACTGTATCAATGCAACATACCAGTTACATGAAATACCGTGATGCACTTCTCCAAGAATCTGGCTACACTTAACACACTGCAGAGCTTTTTAGTTTTTCCTGCTCCATTTCAGAGGAAACTGCTCCTTACCAAACCAAAGAGCAGCTTGTTGAATTTACTGCTGAGTTAACTCTACGGTTACTCCAAGCACACTGTTCTGCTGCACGTAGAACTGGTATCTGTGTGCCCATAACCTTGGTTTCTGCAGTCCTGCCTCTCTCTCCCACTAGCATTTACAGGACTGCAGAAGCAAGCTATGGCTTGGATTTCAACTTGAACTGGGCTTACTGCATGCAAATTAAGTTCTAGGAAAGCAGAGAGGCAGGGGGCAGTGCAGCCTGGTAGTACAGCTCTTGATTCCCAATTATCATGAATTGCTCTACTAAAAGATTTGCAAAAATCTGTATGACCCATTGGTCAACAAGCAGCCACTCAAGAGCCAGACTGTGCCCTTTTCACTAACATCCTTGTGAGCCAGCAGTCTTCTATGGCTCTCTAATTGAATGCCCACTTTTCAGGGCTGAATCTACTGAACTCCATCAAAGTAATGCTGGAACAGTAACACAAACAGTACCCTTAATTACCCATTTTCTCTCTTATCTTTAAAGGTCACTGTTTGCACTTGTACCCCAAAAGGTAGCACTTACCTGAGTTCTTAAGCCCATATGTGAAGCTAAGTCCTCCAGCTGAATTACCTTTGTTTTCTATGGAAACAAACAACAGTTACATGCAGCTGATGAATTAGAGGGTTAGCAAAGCATACAAAATAGAACCTGTCCTTCCAACTTATCCTAGTAGGCACTTTTCTGTGTTAAAAAACCCTCTAGTTTACATTACTTAAACCAATGTGCTCAGTGGAAAGACCGGATGCTCTGACCCACTTAAGTGAAGGCTCAAATACATTAGCCAACATCCTTGAGCACATCCCTAAGAGCCTTATATGTATGGCCACATTTACATTATTGGATGTCATACTACAAATGATAAATGCATTTGTTTCTGATCTTGAGAGTACACTGAAGAATTAAATAGAGGCTGCAACAGAAGAATCTTTTTCATCAGCAAAACCAAACCAAAGACACACAGACTTAGCAGTTGTGAAGTTTGATGCAGCCAAGCTAGAGAACTGAATACCATGGACTGAACGCATGGAATTGAAACCAGTCCATGGAATTCAGTTCTCAGAGCTGGGAACTGCCAAGATTCGTCACATCTTCTTTTAAAAGGAGAGGGGATACAAAGTCATTACATGAGAAAACCAGGCTTTACACCCTTGCTTCAAGATGTTTGCCCTTAGTGGCAGAGCTCACTGGAAGCTTCCTAATGCAGCTCCTGCTGTGGATAGCAGACCAGAGGATGGGATGGAATGGGGATCCAGTCTCCATCCACTCGGAAATATAACAATACTGCAAGGTTCCAGCTCAGCAAAACACCAGATTTCATGTTTTAAAGACAGGCTTGACTCTCACAGAGCAATATACATACATCCATGCTTTACCAAATTCATTTCACTTTACATATTTTTTCTGCTGCTGTCTCCAACAAGGCACAAAACAGAGCACAAGCTCCTGGAATTAAGACAAGCAGAACCTTTTCTCTTATTTCTACAGAGGAAGCCAGGTGTCAAAGCACTTCTGAGTTTGGTTCTTCAGCCTGTGCTTAATTTCTCTGACGTCAAGTCAAAGTGACTAATATACAACTATATATGTGCTTAAACACCGAACTGAGATAGTGTGACTAATCTGTTCCGTCCATCACAACCACCAGGGCAACGTGCAGAATCACAGACTATCGTGTCAGCCCTTGGAAGCCCTTCCAATTTTAGTGAAAGATCTCAAAGGACACTGACACTAGTTATGTTTATTAATAAAGAGCAGCATATTTTCCTGAATCCAGAGCTTAGCACTGTCTTGAAAGCCATAGATGGGAATGTGCTGTTAGCAATAGAAACAGAGGATGGTCTTAGCAGACACAGCCACATTAAAGTTCTCTCTTCTTCCAAGAAAACCTCTCTGACTTCTATGGAAAGCAGAATATTGAAATCTCTGCATGACTCCAAGATAAGATGTGCCACCTGATGGTTTGTCTTCATTCTGTGGCTTTTCTTAAGCTCTTCAAACATGTTACCTATTGCTTTTCTAATATAGTCTCAGCTGTCTCATCTGCCTTCAGTGGCATTTCTGATCCCAGTTGATTGCCTTATGCTGAGGACTCAGTGATCAAGAAATATTTTTGCTTGGGCTGCAACAAAGAATATGCAGCTTACTGCCAGCTCATACATTTCCAAATTACCTCCAGAGATCCCATATGATCGGAAAGCATTTGACAAAAGTGAATGTAGCCTCCCACTGCAGCCAGTGGCAATTAGATGCACCACCGAAAGTCCCAATGGCACACGAGGCAGAGAAGAGCACAGCAAAAGATGCTTGCAGTGCAGCTTTGCAGTAACCCTGGAATGTTGTTCCTGTTCTCCAGAACTAGACAGCAATTAGCAAATTGATTCCTTATGGAGAGCTACCAAAGAGCCAGAAGTGTGTGCATCTCTAAGCTCCTGGTGAAGTAGTCGAGATGCAAAACGAGCCAAGAATTCGACATTCTGAATTAAGAAAATGATTAGAAGGTCACTAAGCATGTGGGAGATGTGCTTACTAATGAAGCCTTTCACACACATATATGTTCACAGAGTCCAGTTTCCAATAAAGGCCAAAAGGGATTAATTAGGACAAAAAAAAGCAATCACGTAACTTCATGTTTTAGGCTAAGGGTAAGAAATCACGTTTCAACTTAAGATATAACAGCAGTGGTTAAAGAAGCATTTGTTGTTACGATCACAAGTGGAAATCCTCATGAACGCACCACAGGATTTAGATAACCAAACATATAACATCATGAAAGGTAAACACCCCCTGTTAAAAGAAGTGATTCTTTCTTTAAATATCCCTATAAAACATCAGTGCTGTAAATGGCACAAATGAAAGAAATCACACAAAGTCTGACTGATCTTTACAACGCCCGTGTTTCAAACACACACATCCTGCACGGCAGGCCACATGCTGGTACAGCACTTCTCATTCACGCTGAGCTCAGATGCAGAGACTGTGAATATCAGCTACGATTTAGGCAACAAGCAAAAAGCTCAAATGTTCCAAATCCCACACTACAGCCAACGTTTCTGATCAGAAACACTGACGGTGAGTTTATACATGTCTATCCTTATGAATTAGGCTGTGGGCTACAATTTCACCCCCCAGTGGCCAAGATAAAGCTGTAACTACAAACAACTTCAGCAATGATTAACATATTCATGCACAATCAAGTAAATAATGCGGACTTCATCTCAGGAATTCCTTTTTTTACTTGTTGAGTATTTAAGTAAATCGAAGTAGTAAAGATTTCCCTTCTTTTTATATCACCCAAAGTTATTTCACTTACTCTAATAATATGAAAAGAGGAGAATAAAATGATAGCTTACCTTAATGTATTCAATAAATTCCTTCAGAAAGCTGCGAGTCTGGAAAGGAAAATAATTGTTATTTTAAATTTATAAATATTGAATGCAACGTGGACTTGCACATAAGCATTTAGCCTGTCTACCTCTGAAATTTTACACACATGCATAGAGAAGACTTTGAAGTGGGGAAAAAAAAGCATCTAGATTTAATCTTAACTAGGAATTTACAATAGGTGTTTTCTAAGCCAGAATATGGCTCAAGCATAATTTGTTTTCTGAAAGCACATTCTTGAATCTTTTCTTCATCACATCACACGTACCCTGAAACAATCACATCTGGGCGAGTCTGTGTATTAAGTACGTTCACTGAGGACATTTTGTATGGAGGGAAAGTACAGAGTGATTCAGGAGGCAGCTCGTGCAGATGGTGAAGTGCAGCACACAGCTGCACAACACATGTGGAAGCTCAAGCCCTTCTCAAAGCTATGCACCTGAAATCCGGCATTTTAATGTAAGCAGCTCAGTTTTCAAAGGCCATGCAAAAAACATTGCATTGAAGTGAACAGGAGATCGAGTTGCTCTGCAACCCTGAAAATCAATCAGCGTTAATTAACTGCTTAACTCTGCACCCTTAACTTCAAGCAGGAGTTTCAGCACGCTGCTCTCAACACCACATGGCAGAGTCAGCTCGAAGCATTTTGGTATCCTGGTACAAGTGCATTACCCACCCCCAAGACAAAGGGATGGCTTGGCAATTTTGCAAGGCTGATGCCTCCAAATAACTACACACCCGTCATCATTTCCGAACATGACTTTCAAATTGCCTGCTATGAAAGTTCTACCTCCCCACCCCTACCAAAGATATCTGCGTTGAGATCCATGCACCATCAATTGCCTCCCAGGCTCTTTTGAGTGAGGAACACCCTTCCCTGTTCCCACATACAGAAAAATTAATTTCTCCTTGTCTGTGTTCCCACAGCTGCCTGTCAATAAATACTCTCTAACTTTCAAGGGAGTCTGAAGTGGAGAATTTAATGTTTTAGCTGTATGATCTTCTAACAGAACAGACACAATGTAAAAGGGGTTTTCAAAAGCAAGTACTTGTTTAATTCTCTGCATCTTAGGAAGTTTCCCATCATCACATACAACTTCTCTTGGTGCTAACCTTGGCACAGTAGAGGAATTTCTGCTAATGGAAAGGGTTCCATGGTGAGAATCCGTAGCCAAGGTCAGTGTATACTGACTAATTGCAAGCCCCTCAGCCCACGCTCAGTGATGCTGAGTGCAAATTTATTTAATTCAAGAGGGTCACTTAAGCAGAGGAAAAAGGGGAACAAATGGCCCCGAAAAAGAAGTAGCTATCATGTAATCTACTGGACAGCCCAAATTTCAGCCCAGAGCCATTGTAGCATTTGACAGCAATTAAAATTAATCTAACATGTCTTCTCCTCAGCAAATTAAGAGTTCTACCTTCCACAAGAGACCCTCTTCAAGCCTGCTGCACGATTATGTCGGTATCACATTTCAACCACCATCCCCAGCAGCTCGCCTGGAGGCAGACACAGGAGGAGCATGACAGAATATTATGCAGAGTTTGAAACCCTATCAACGACTTGCAGTCATTTGCAACACTGAACAGTTTTCCAGTGGAAAGCCCACAAGCACCTAGGCTGTGTCCTGTGATTTCTCAAGCTTTCTTTCTCTCTTGCAAACACATGGTACCAGGGTAGGGTAGAACTGGGAACAGTATAAGAGTATCTGCCTCCTCAAATTAGTTTTATTTCAGTCCTCAGACAGAGAGAGGACAGAACTCGTTCTCAGTGATGTGCACTTGCCTGAGCACTCTGAACTAACTGAGAGAGTCTGGAATAAGGAACTGTAGCATTCCCCAGGAAATTACTCCAAGTTAATACGTACTTACATACACATCTCTTCAAAGCAAAAACATTTGTCTGGATCCCATTTTGAAGTCCATTTTACAAGAGACAGAATGCAGTAAAGACAATCTGAATCTAACAGTGATAAGGAAACTACAATAACAGACGTACGTACCTCTTCCTCTGTCATCGATTCTTCAACCCCTTCCTCTTCAACTACAAAACTCTCCTTCAGCTTCAGGTACTCTTCATATTCTCTCTTCTCCTCTTCTTCCTTTGCCTTCCTTTTCTCCTCTTCCTAGAGAGAAAAGATGACATGTGGTCAATGTGCTCCTCCCCAAACGGGGTTTAGTTTTAAGTACAGTTGCGTTTCCTTTATCTGTAGTCTGGTCCTACTATGACAGACTGCAGATAAAAAGCTTCTAAAACATGTTTGAGTTCTCCCTTAATGGTATCATTCATTTCAAAAGCCTCTCTGACACTCTTTAAGTTTGCAGTCATCCTAACATGGTGTTGTAAGCCTGCACAACACACCTAGCCTGGTTCTTAACAGGTCTGACACGGGAGAAAACCACTCTTATATAGCAAGCTGCTGCTGCAATTTGCATGAACGTGTTTCTTCTGAGGACTGAGTGACAGGAAGTTCCTGCCCCTAACTGTACTTTGATGCGACACCCACATTTCTGCATCCAGCCCCAATTCTGCTCTGACATGCACCAGTGTCCAATGGGAATGAACACAAAGAGAAGTGGAATTACACTGGTCTTCATCTGCGTACATGAAGAAGTTGGCCTGCAAGAGCTTCAAGTAAATCTCTCATGACATAGAGCAAAATATGTCCACACTGAATGTAAAGAACTGTGCAAACTACTTTATGCTAGGGAAAATGTATTATTACATAAAAAGAGTTTATTTGGTAGGTTTTGATGAGTGGTCAAACGTAAGTTCCACTCACAAGCCAAGAAGTGATAAAAAATTGCTGACCCAGAAAACTCTAAGCCCAACATCAGTGGGGCAGAGAAACTTATGCTTGGTACAATGAAATTCCAACTTCACAAACCTCTGCTTGCTTTTACATCACAAAGGATTGATTAGCACTCAGAAACATGAGTCCTTCAGATTTTAGTGTCAGCCTCTGTCCTTTTCCTTTACTATTAGCACAGGAATTGATCTCCTAAAGAACAACTCTATTGATTCCTACACGCTTGCCATGCTACATCTTCAGCACTAATATGGTAATTGCTTTCTTAAATGGCTCAAAAGCAAACACTTGTTCTATTAAAACAGGGAGAGACAGGAGCAAGTCATTAAGTATAATATAAATGATTTTCAGTAACAACATCATGTAAGGTGCTGAGGTGCCAGAAACAGGTGTAGAAGTATTGCTCTTAATTAAAATCACAGAAAAAAAAAATGTATTCAGCCCTAATTGCATTCAGCCAAACTCTGAGCAAGTCCTAAGGAGGAAGCATTTTCCATAGTGACATTCAAGGATGAGAAAACCAGAGCTGAAAGGATCTTACTACATGTGAAAAGTCAAAACCATTTTTAACCATTATCTCATGAAGAAATCCTGCAGATCTGAGGAAGCACTTGAGACAAAATGAGACCATTTTCTAGGTCATCCATCACCATAACGATTATTAATAAAAGCTCAGCAGTAATTTCTGTCTTTGGGTTACAGGTGCCAAGAACAACACAATCATAGATCATTCAGAAGCGTTCAATTGGTCTTTGCTTGAGAGTACATCAAATTTAATCTTGATCCTGGAAATACAAGAGTAAGGCACTTAGCTAAGCATTTCCAGAAGCTTTTTCATCAACCTCCTAGAAGAAAAAAAAGCAGCCACTCCTTGCACATGCTTCACCCACCTAAATTCAACCACGATTCAAGCTACAGAAAAAGACAGATTTAGGGAAGCTGCAAACTGATTGAGACTAAAAGGAACCAGCAACAGCAGTAGAAGCTGGGCAGGGGGGAGCCCTGCTGAAGTCATGTTGTTTGTTAACACTCATTTTCAGCTGGTGTTCCACCACCAGAGCAGCACTCTTTCACATGCCCAAGTCATGCAGCAGCTGCATGGAAGGTGCAGAGTCAGACATAGCCAGGTTCCCATGAAAAACAGCCTGTGGGTTATGCATAACCCACACATGGAAACACTCTCAGCACCCCAGGGTCTGCTAATTAAACAGAGCCCAATACTTGCTGCCTACGAGTCACACGGAGGGCACTTAGATCAAACATGATTTTTATAAAGCCTGTATTTTTATCGGTCAGGATTTTTTTTGCCTATCCCCATTCTAATTTCATATTAACTGCTGTGGAGCTAAGTGGTAATGCATGTCTGCTTAGAGGAGAGAGAATAGTTGAGCCACCTCCCTTCAGCAATGGGTGTGGTGGTGGGGAAATCCCAGCTCTATGGAAATTTGGTAACTGCTGATGTTCACCTTCAACTGCCTTTTTTTTCCCTAAACTCTGTAATGGGTCCCCTGCTCTCCTCACCCACTTCAACCTCACCAAAACCAGGGGCTTGTTACAGCATAGGTTTGTTTTCTAACAGCTTTCTATACCACACTTGAGGAATGTGGCTCTGGGCAGCCTGGTCTGGCAGCTGGTGACCCTACCTGTGGCAGAGGGGTTGAAACTAGATGATCATACAGGTCCTTTTCAACCCAGGCCATTTTGTGATTCTATGGATGTACCTTCCCACTACTCATCTCTTACCTTGAGTGCAATGATTACTTCCATGCCATCAAAAACATTAATTGTGTCAATGGCACAAAATCCCAATCTTTCATCAGCTCAAACCCAGAGGGACCTGAAAACGCTTTCAGATTTATGGCTGACTCTTGGAACCACAGAGCCTTCTGGAGCCCTGAGATGCTGCTGAGAAACTGAGAGATTACGACCTTTGAAGGTTTATCATGCATCGCTATTTTTAACAAACAGTGAGGACCTTACAGCACCATTTAGCCAAAAGACAGCAAACCACTGTTCCTAGCTTTCCATGCAGTAACCCATTTAAGGTGACACTGACACTAAGTGATATTGGCCTATACACTAAGTAGCTTTTCTGAGAGCTTTGCCTAAGCAGCTTTACCAGAGAGCAAACTGCTAGTTGTGTGCTCTGCCATCTCTCCTCCAAATCAGATAAAGGACTGACTTGCTGACAAACAAATCATTTATAGGCAGCTTATTGCACTGTGCAGTGGAAGAGATCTCACTGCAAAAGGAAAGGAGAGCAAAGATCAGGCTCTCTACAACCACCACCTGCTTGCAGTCATTCCTTGTTTGTAGCTTGCAGGAAAAAGTATGGTAGTTTCTATGTCAAATGCTTTGATTTCATAGATCAAAGAAATCCTCCTCATAACCATTCTATGATCCAGCTTTGGTGCTGTTAGTACAGCTTCTGCAGGAAGCAAATACAGACTTTACAAATAACTAATATGATACAGAGTAGACTGAATCCAGGCTGGATGTGGCTCTGGGCAGCCTGGTCTGGTGGTTGGCAACCCTGCACATAGCAGGGGGGTTGAAACAAGATCATCATTATGGTCCTTTTCAATCCAGGCCATTCTATGGTTCTATTATGAATTAGAGTAGATATTCCTTCCCCGTCACTGTTCAGATAGAAATAAGACCTTTAAGAAGATGGACTGTTTCCTACCTGTTCTTATTCACCAAAATCTGAGTAGGATGAGCCTTCTGCAAGCTTTTCAACCTGTAGTTCCTTAAGGTTGACTTTAGGGAAGGCATGCAGTCCATGGTTAAATACCAAATAACCAAAACTTCAGAGTCTCAGTTTTCAATAACTTCAATAGCACCCCAGGAACCACAAGCCACTTCTCCACTCCTGAAGTTCTGAAGATCCAGACCATTCTTACTCAGGTACTGAAATGCAAAGCTGAAAACCTTAATGACACTTCCTGACTTTAGAAACTTTGGGCACAGCTGTGCTTGAGCAATACAGATCTTGTTCTAATATAGCAGCAAACAAATGCCAGCCCCCACTCCCACTGTGGCTTTTTATTTCACAACCACTGAAAGCTCGCTCAGTTGAAGATCAGTAGTTTCTCTACTACAAACTGTGTTTCAAGAGCAGCTCACACTGCAGTGGATTTGCAGGCAACACACCCTGTTCAATGCTGCATTTTAGTATAGAAGAGAGATAGAATCGCTGTGAGACCTGCATCTGCATAAACCATATGCAGTTTCCTTAGCACAGCAGAGGTAGGCTAAGGAACTAAAATCTACAAAAATCCCTGTGCAGGGTGAAAAAAAAAAATCTTTCTGGCTAGCAACCTGCAAGCCTTTTTGATGAAGACACTGTTTTGCAACATCAGAGGAAGTTCGCTCTCATTGATAAGGTGTCGGTTGGTAAACCAACTCACCACTAAAAAACTCCAAGAGTGAAAGGGAAATCCCCAGGGTAAAGCGGAGCCGAAGCAAATGCCAATTATAAAGGAGCTTCCTCACATGTGTAGCCAATCAGGTCATCTGAACACTGGAAAGGAAACTTGAATTCAAAAATATATATTATTTGGTTCGCAACACAGAAGCCAAGGGGCAACCACATTTTATTTATACGTGCATACAAATATGTTTAGACAGAACCAGGGGGTGTTTTTCTCAAGAAGACAAAAGATTTTAGCCCCTACAGTCCCCTTAGAAGGGAGAGTTCCCACTTACACTGCATCACAGTATAGAGCTGCCCAAAAATAACTGGAGAGAGCTATCTTTGCCTATAGAAGAAAGAGGGTTTTCCTATGACTCAAGAATTCATCACTTCCACTCGTCTCCCTGTCTTAAACTGCTTGCAGGGGATGTGTGTTAGCAGCCCCAGTGACTTTATCAAAGATCAGCACCGGGTGGTGATGCACTGGAACAGGTTGCCCAAGGAGGTTGTGGATGCCCCATCCCTGGAAGCATTCAAGGCCAGGCTGGATGTGGCTCTGGGCAGCCTGGTCTGGTGGCTGGTGACCCTGTGCACAGCAGGGGGGGCTTGAAACCAGATGATTATTGTGGTCCTTTTCAACCCAGGCCATTCTGTGATTCTATGATTTCTACAGGATCCACATCACAACTTTGTATCCTTCTGTTTGGCTTCCCCCCTTACTTGAGGGACTTTTCAGACAGCATTTAACAGAGCAGGAATCATCCAGAGCTGTTGAATAGGACTCAGCTGCTGAAAGGCTGCAAAGCAGCTCTCCTTGACACAAAGCCAGTCTCAGCATTCATGGAAGTCAGAACAATTCTGGGAGCACTTCTTGGGAGGGAGAGCAGGGAAAAACAAACAAACAAACATGCAACTGAAATTTCCCCTACTGTCTGCTCAGGCAAGACTAAAGCAAACATGAATAGCAAGATAGATTTATGCATCTGAGCAATATTTGAGCTGCTAGTTGTCCTTTGGACTGCCAGGCACAAAACTGAGGTAAATCAAAGCCTTAATTCACATTCTTCATTTTCACTTAGCCTTGCAAAATGGAGGTGAAAGTGCTGTAGTACAGTCTTCATTAGTTATACTGAAGATCAAAATAAAACCAAATGAGATTTCCCTCATTCAACCAAAATAAATTATTCAGCTCTAAATTGAAAAGAAGGTGATGATTAAAAAAAGTTAAATATGTTAATAAGCACTTTCTTCATGAAGAGATCTCAGTCTGGGTGGAATTACACCCTTATTTGCTACCCGGCTCTTCAACTGTGCCCAAGTGATCCTGATTAGCCAGCTGTACTGCTAAGCCCCAGGACAAACTTGCAGGTAACCAATAGGACAACTTCTTTGTCCTGGGCTATTGCTCACTTTGAGCAAGCTGGCCCAGCTCAGCTGTTGCATGATTAGCAATCCACCTGTCTTATGGGCTGCCACTCTGGGATTGAACTGCTTTTAGCCTAGTCTAAAGGAACTGACACCAAAGCAATGCTAGCATCCAGCCAGGGTGCCCTCCTAATCTCCCTTAGAGCATTGGACTGTTCTAGTTCATTTCAACCAACTCTTCAGGGTTTCAAGGATATTACATTTCTAAAATCTTAAGAAAGAAGTATTTGAAAAGTCAAAGAGCTTGGTGCAGACAATACACTTATTAAAAGTGTAAACCACTACAGGAAAACTTGCCATCTGTGTTCTCCCTTATGCTTTGACCTGAAGGGTGGATGAGTCCCCCAGTAAGCAGGATGAACAACAGATGGGTGATTTAAAGGCAGACACAGTTCACCTGGCCTTTCTGAGCTGGAAGCATAGGGAGAGAAATGAGAAATGTTTAGAAGGGGAGCAAACTGCAAGGCAGAAGCTGGTGCTACTGCTGTGCATGGGCAGGGGAAAGCATTAGACAGAGATCCATAGGAAGCCAGATCTGATACTTTTGCTGTTGTGAAACAGCTCTGCCTAGCCAAAATTAGTCTTCATACCCCCAACAGAAAAAGGGAAAAAAATGTTTTCTTCTTTCAAATCGTTATCAGCACAACACCCTGCTTGCACAATTGGCGTTTACAACAAACTGAAATAAATCTGCTCACCACAAAGCACAGATTTGGACATTTAAGCATCATGGAAAATTCACACTGAAAGCTGGGGGCTACACTCCCCTGGGACTGCAATTACTCAGCACAGGATTGCACAGAACACCTTGCTCCTTGCCTCCCAAAGCACTCTGCAAAGCTACCACACAACTTACTCAAGCACCAAAGAGCATGAAGCTCCAGTTCTTAGCCAGTAGCACTGACGCCTGGAACACACAAAGCAGCTTTGAAATCAGTTTGCCACCCCCACTGATGAAAGGTTTTTAACAAAGACACTTCAGTTGCACAGGATCTGTTTTTCTGGGTCACTCCTAACGTGCACCTTCATATATACAGGTTGGAAATCTTTAATTATAAAGCACATGTAAATTTGTGTAATTAGAACAAAATAGTATAATTTTACATGACAGTTGCAGAAGTGGTTGATAATGTCTTTCGCTTTCTGCCCTACTGGTTACAGCTGTCAGGCAGGCAGACCTAGTGAGCATCAGCAAAGGGCACAAGTTGCAACATGAGAAATTTTATCATGCATGTGATCAACTATTGGAACTGGGGCTCAGCAAGATTGAGACATTTTCTACCCCTGAAGACACTGAAAGCTTATCTGGACAAGGTTCTGAGCAACCTCCAGAGATCCCTTCTAACCTATGCCATTCTATGGTTCTGAGAACTAAACTTCTATCAGACATCAAGCCAACTTCTCCTGCAGTTGAGTATAACTCCTTCATAAACGTGCACTGTAATAGACCCCATCAGACTAAGGGCCAATTTTAAAAGCTATGTTTGTTAACATAAACTGACCAAACAATCTGTCACTATGGAATAGGAAGTTCGCAGATAGGCTACGCTATGGATCCGTGCAGGAGAGGTTTCATTTAGCCCTGGCCTTGACTGTGGGTGGTTGGTCCTTGCTGCTAAGACGTGTGTGCTGATGTCTGGCAGAAGCAAAAGCTCTTGCTCCAAACACCTGGGGAAACAGCACTGGGCCCTGCAGTTGAAATCACTGAGTATCACTGTAATTCATATAAAAATGGAGCAACAAAACAAACAAAAGATGTATGCAATAGCATTGAACACCAAAGAGTTTTGCTATCACAGAACTTACAGAGAAGCAATCTCCAAGACAAACTTGGTTCAAAATTTCCATCCATAAATGCAACCAATCCCACCTGTCGTTCCTCTTCAAGGCGGATTCTTTCCTCTTCTTTCCTCCTTTCCTCCTCTCTCTTTGACTCAAGTTTTCTCCGTTCTTCTCGCTCTGCTTCCTCAGCCTTAAACACAAACAACAAAGAAACCCTTAAACCACCAACAAAGGAAATGCAAGACAGGCTTTAATTTCCCTCAACATACATCTTTTACCTTCATATAAAGACTAAGGGGGACATTCGGTACTATCTTCCTGTATGCGTGTTCAGAAATAATAACCTAATACAACAAGTTGTTATGATTCAACTTTTTCTTGCCCCAGACCTTCAGAATACTTACCATTGTGGTAAGTTTAAAAGTTAATCTTTTGGCTTAAAAATGCGTATTGAGAAGCAGACAAGGCAAGCTTTGTATGTGCACGTACCTTATAATTAGAGGGATATTATGGAATATCATAATAATGCTCTTAAAATTTACTTAGAATGGGCTCTAAGGTAAAGGGAGAAAAGGAAAAAAAAAAAAAAGGAGAAATAAAATCTCTAAAAGCAAATAGATGGATTTTAACATGGGGAGAATCTCTTAAAGAGAATGTTGTACTTGTCTCTTCAAATCTACCAATTCCTACTATTTCTAACCAAACTCAGCAAAGGGAGATTGTCCCGGAACAGTAAAAAATAAACATATTTTGTGTATTGTTTAGAAATCTTTTGTTTCTTAAGTTGTGCTTTAGTGGATTTGTGGTTTTGAATGTTTCACCAAAGACGACTTAACCGAAAAATTTATTTGTCTACATGGGAAAATAAAAATCAGCATGTTTTAAAATGAAACAAAAAGATTCCTCGCTCAACCAAGTGATGCTTATCGTTCAACTTTGCTCACATTTTCCACAAAAAAAAAAAAAAGAAGCTAATTAAACAGAATGACTATGGAAAGCAATGATAAAATGCTTCAAAGGGAGCAAGTGAGAAAAGGATGGTAACTTTATACAACACTCATCAGGTTTGTTCTTAACCAGCCATCCTTTCTATAGGACAAACCACCATGGTGTAAAGCAGGAATTGCATGGACACCTCAGGTACCTCAAATTCTCCTGGGTGTCTGTCACCACCAGTTTTTGCTGAGTATCACTATTCAGGTTTTGTATGTGGCAGGATCACTTACCTCTCTCTGAGCTTTTCTGGCTTGTTTCTCTTCTAATTTCCTCTGCTTTTTTGCTCCAATTTTCCCTGTCACCTGAAGTTCTGGCACCTCCTCAGCATCATCTTCCTCTGCAAGATTGCATTAAAGGGCAAACAACAAGTTGTAAATCATATGTGAAAAGTGCATTTAGGAAACACGACTGCTTCCTAGGAAAGCAGCAGCACATGAAAAGGATACACATGTATATTTCAGACAAGATAGATGGAAAAAGGCAAAAAAAAACCTGCACAAAGTAGGAATAATGAGGCAGCAAAAACTCAAGTCAGAAGTGAAAATGTAGTTGATATTTAAATCCTGGGCTTAATTGCAACAAGACCATATGTAAATAGTTCACTGTTGTATGACAAATGGCTGTTTACAAAGACGATCTCTGCAAATGTGGAATATGAAAGAAGAACTTCTGAAGATGGCCATTTCCTTTCCCTCCTCGTCTCTCACATATTTCATGAGTATCTGGCCACTTTATTTGCTAGACAAAATTACCCCTCGATCTTACCACAGACTGACCATGGCCTTCAAGGAGAGATCATTAGCTTACTCCATCAAACCCTACCTGGAGATGACTGTTGAGTGGCAATTGCCAAAGTTGGTTTGGCAGGGCTGGCAGCAGGATGTTCCCCCATAGAGAACTCTCTCCAGAGAAAGTGATGCCTTTTTATTGCTTTGAAGACACTCAAAGAAATTGCTATTTAAGAAACACATGGATGAACAGTGCTCACCCTTCTTTTATATGCAGAACTAACTCTGAAACACTTTTGTTTTACTAATTTCAATAGACAGTATGGTACCATGGTTAAGCCACTGAGATACATCAACAGAACCAAATGTAACTGAGATCTGCGTAGGTGGCTCTCAACTAATTTAGCTGTTTTCAGGGTATGGAAGTTAAGATGAGGCAGGCTTGCTAGTTTGGGCTTCAGAAACCCTGGCATCTGATCACTGATATGATCAGAAGGGCTCCCCCTGCCTCCATCTCAAAGAAACATTGTTTAATCTGAGTGTCCCCAACACACAGTTGCTTCTATAATTTTGCTGATCCTTAAAAAATATTAGTTTTTAATCCTGGGCCAAGAGGAGGTCCAAATGCAATGGGTGAGCAGCGCAGCGTTAGCAGATACTACTCCTAATTCACAGTTTAACCAAGGAGGTTGTGGATGCCCCATCCCTGGAAGCATTCAAGGCCAGGCTGGATGTGGCTCTACGCAGCCTGGTCTGGTGGTTGGTGACCCTGCACATAGCAAGGGAGTTGAAACCACATGATCATTGTGGTCCTTTTCAACTCAGGCTATTCTATGATTCTAATGCTGGTATTATCCCCTAGAAAATTATTTCTGGAAAAAACCACAAACATGAAACACCACCTCCAACACAACTCAACTCAACTGAAAGCTTGGAGTGCTTCTCAGATTTCATCTATATTGAAGGTACCTGAGCCTGAGGTCAGGCAGAAGCCTAACAAAGCTTTTAAAGCATTTTTCCAGTCCTGCATCAAGCATGCCTATGTTCAGTAATGTCTGCTTTCCCTCAATTTCAAGCATCTGATGCAATCCCTTAGGTCCTGCTTCCTTCCTAGCTTCTTCTAGTGCATGGAGTTACATCCAACAAAAGCCAAGAGACAGTGATGCAGATGCAGCCTGTGATTCAGCAGAGCATTAAGGGTCAACAACGCACTCAACCTGGGTGCAATTAACATCTGCTAAATAAACCTGAACACGCTGACAAGAGGATAAGTACTTGGTTTGAGAGTTTGCTGAATCAATCAGTTATTACAGTGCAAGAATAGCTCCACCAAAAGCAGAGAGGATGTTGCACAAAACCAGATTGTTTTGTTTTCTTAAACAGAAAGAAGCTACTGGAAGCTATAATTTCAGCCACATGAAAGTGCTTTTCACATACTCACATATAGCTGACAACAGTCCACTGTACCATGCACTGTAACTGCTGGTGTGCTTCAAATGTGATGTGACAATCTGGTTTACACAAATACGGCTTTCAGTGAACCTCAGCTTTTCCTTAGTGTTTTAGAGGCAAAACAACATTTAGCAGTCATGCAGGTGTTTGAACCCCTTGAAATTTAAACAGTTCCTTTCAAAAATACCTTCCAGTACCATAAAATAACCATTAGTATACTGGTGTTCTCTGTCAGGACAGGAATTTGCACAGTTAGTGTACAGAGAAAGTAGAAACACCAAGTGAAACGTCCCACATCGTGATTTTGGATACCTTTGACATCAGTGTCAAAAGGTCTTGCTTCCTCCTTAGTTTTGGAAGTGAAGCAAATAAACTCCAAGGTCAAATTTCAAGGTCAGGCTGGAAAGGGCTCTGAGCACCTGATGGAGTTGTGGGTGTCCCAGGTCACTGCAGGGGGGGGGGGGTTGGACCAGATGGTCTTTACGTGTCCCTTCCAACTCCAATCTATCTATGATTTGATGATTGCCATCCCCCAAAAAGAGTACAAGCAGTAGATATGACTACTCACACTCAACTCTTCAGGCATGGCTAGCTGCTTGATTTACTATTTACACAACACCTTACAAAAAGGATAGTAAAAAGAAGGGAAGGTAGCAGGCAAAACAAAATTAATCCTGAAGACAGGAGACATATGCATGCTATTGAGATTGAATATGACACCAGCTACTGGAAAGGAATTAGTCCACCATATGGAAAGGTGTGGGTATTCATGAGCAACACAGCACTGCAATGGCATAATAATGACTTTTTTTTTTAATTTTTAAGTCTGGTAGCTACCCAGTCTAGGAAACAAATGAGACATATGCTTATTAATCTGTAGCCACAAGATCAGCCTACGCTGCGGATAGGAAAAGGACAGTAAACAGAGGACATGAGCCCCTTTGAGCAGAAGTCAAACAACTTCAAGCTCTTTCTTGAACCAAGCCATATGGCATAACCGAGAAACCACACACCTACCCCTTCTGCACACCATCTGTGCTTGTCTCAAGGGCAGGAAGAACACTGTGGATACTTTGATATCACTAACTCTCTAAATGAAGAGTAGCAAGTCAAAAGTAACTTTTGATTCACTAGTTAGGATATTAGTAGTCGAAATTTAACTGTACTAGAAAGGTTTTCCTACTGATTAAGCACTAAAATTATTCCAATTATGTGCATTAATATTACTCTATTTCCACCTGTTTCACAAGAACACCATGGGACCACAACAGCATTTATGTGCCACTAAGTGGAGATAACAACTGTAATTAATTTTAGATATTATTCCCCTCCCCCAAATATTCATGCAAGACCTTTTCATGTAAGATTTTTTCATGTAAGATTTGAATGCTGGATTTAAAGAGTAATAACAGGCATTTTAACATGGCCAATTACTACAGATTATAAACTTATATAGACTTTCTTATTTATTTCGTGCTTTGTCTCTCAGTTGTGATTAATACTCGTAGAGGAAAACATGCAATCCTAACCCTCCAATGTCTTGCCAAGAAAAAGAAGAGAGGAATCTATGATTTAATTTATGTTAGAACCATTAGCTTTACCTTATATTTTAACTTACAAGCTAGAGGCTATGACAGGATTATTAAAAGCTCTTGGCTTTATCATTATCAATTGTGTAGAAGTAAATCCATTTAAATTTAACCCAGCTTTCACTGCGCTGTGTATTTCAATGTCTGTTCTCAGATGTACAGGGCTAACTACTCAGGGGAAGGCAAGGAATATTGAACTAACTACTGAGAGAAAGGCAAGGAAAAACCTGCCCAAGGAGGTTGTGGATGCCCCATTACTGTCATCTGACAACAAATGGGATCTAAAATTAACGCTACTTATTCTCATTACTCCATGCCACAAACAATCCACAGTGTGACTCCAATTCATCCCTTTTCCTTCCTTCCCTTCCACTGCTTAGCTTGGCCTCTCCTGCTCCAATTATTAATCCACACATATTCATTTCTTGCAGTAAATTTTTGGCTTTGCCGTAGCTAGCCCCACAAAGCCACCTCTGTTTGGGTTTAGTTTAAATTAAGATGCAACAGAGATAATCAAGTCTGCTATCAAGCTGGGCTATTAGGAGCAAGCTAACCACACAAATTCAGAACTCTCCTTCCAGGCACATGCACTGTGCTACAAGCATGCAGAACAGATACACTTTGAAGCACATAGATTTGAATGACAGCTGCCTCTATTGCAGTGGGCTGCAAGACAGCAGCATTATGACTAGATTGAAGTTGTGCAACACAAGCCAAACCCTTCTGTTCTAAGCCACATTGAAGGAGCACAGTTCAGGGGCTTCAGTCATTTGGAGAATTACTTTGTCACCCATGAAAAGTATCTCCCCAGCAATCTTTGGTCATCAGAAAATATTAATAGACGTTGACTTTCTCAAAGGAGATGACCTCCTTTGAGTATTCAACTAACCACTGAGAAACATTACTCAGCCAAACCGAGCCAGCGTAGGCAGCTGGCTAGCAGCAGTGTCCCCACAGTGCAGCGCAGCCCACATGGAACCCATGAATAAGGGACCTATATACACAGCGTGGGCTGTAATTCTGGTAGGAAAGTCAAGGCATTTATTGCTTCCCTCTTTGTTTTCTGTCTGTACCAACCTGCAAGTAATTTAGTAATTTAGGTGCTTTACCCCACCCAAGCTATAGGAAGAAATTACAGTCTGACTTAGATCCATGTGCAGTGGGTGGAGATTTGAATATTCAATCAGTTACTATCCCTGGCTGTACTAAATGATTCCTCCTTACCTGGACATGCAAGGAAATGAGGCTAAGCCTAACAACTACAGAAGGGATAATTAAAAGCCACAGTTTTTGCCCCCCCCCACCCATTACTCTGTAAGAGATTTTGATACTGGCACAATATGACAACTCAGCACAGGCAGCAGAAACTGTGGGCTACTACTTTACCCTTGAAGCTCAGGTTAGATGGAAAACAGAAAACCTTCATGCTAACCACAACTCCAAAGCCTGCAAGGGTTGCTTTGAGCCCATTTCCTAACGTCAGCAGAACTGGCTCCTGGCAGCCAGACTACTTCAGTGGTAACAGCAGTTCCTACCTGACACCATTTCTACATCTGTGGCAGTAACATTGGCAGTGAAAAAAAATCCTCTTAAGCTGTAGATGTCTAGAAGCCTTCTAAAGCAACAAGAAGGCTTAGAAATCAAGAGCGAAGAAACCAGACTGGCTTGTTCTCAGTATGTCTCTCTACACCACCAAATAACTTCACTCTTCAGCCATGAGTGCCCTGACTGATCCTGCACTGCACAGCTCTGCGTGCATTCCAGGCTCTTTTCTCATGCGAGTCAACTCATTTTTGTAACACAGAACTGAGCTGTGGTTGTTGGGACAACTTGCTATTTCAATAGGTTAAAGGGAGGCGGCAATGACACAGCAAAAATGCACGTGGCCTCTGCCCAGAGGAGACAAATCCTAGAGGATATTCCAGGATTATGCCACATGGCCATAGAGTGGGCTTCAAAACATGTCATTCATCCTTCTTAGTATCACAGAATCACTCAGGATGGAAAGGACCTTAAAGATCGAGTCCAACCACGACCTAACCATACTATCCTAACTAACAACCCTCCACTAAATCATGTCCCTGAGCACCACATCCAAACAGTTTTTATACACATCCAGGGATGGAGACTGAACCACCTCCTTGGGGAGCCTATTCCAGTAGTTCCTTCTTCCCTTGAAGAAGCAAGGGGGAAACTAAGGACAGATGCTTCTTTCCACAGCTGTACTATTAATGCCTACATGCAGCCTCCAAAGGCTGTGTTACTGCTGAACAGTAGTGATCAGGCACTTGGAAAAGCCATCCCACCATATGAATGGGAAACAAACCAAAAATACGTGGAAGTACAAAACAGAAGAAAAGAGCAAGAAGTTGTTTCAATATGAAAAAGACATTAAAAAAAATAGAAGAAATGTCATTTCAAAGAAAACTTCATGCAAGAGCTGCAACACTTGCATCTGATATACAGAAGGCTGCAGAAGAATTATTTATAAAATCCAATGACACAGCCTCGCAGACTCACTAACAGTGACAAAATAAGAGAAGTCATTTGCTTTGACAGCTCACTTTCAGCCTCTGGCATAAAAACTTTTGATGTCTGGAGTTTAAGGAAAAAGCTTTTTCAATTTCATTTTCTTTGCAGGATGTTCTCACGTGGAAAGAAAGAACCAAAGTTGAAGAGTTCAGGCCTGTCAGTTTTCCATTTGTGCAACTGTTGGACATAATTAGCTTGGAGAGCATGTTTACCTGCCAACGTAAGCGGAAAATGCTTCCTACAAACTGCATGACAAGAAAGCCAAAAGAAAGTGCAATTATCCCCCAATTATGGCATCGCTCAGATGCGTGCTAACCACTTCTCACTAGCCTAGGCCAAAGCCATTACCTGGATCCCCACTGCAAACTCAAATGAAGCAAGTTCCACTTCTATTAACACTTGAGCAGAAACCTTACAAATTTAACCTACTATCTGAGAGCAAAAGGAATTCAGTTAGAATCACGGTGATAACATCTTTGTGGAGTAACAGAGATGCGTGAAGTTTCACCAGAAGAGTGAGTGGGATGTGTGGGGTATAGAAAGGTGTTATTCATTACTGTTTTCTTGCCTATAACCACACTAAAGAAGTACAGCTATTAACCGTAGATCCTGCACAGGACCAAGGGACTCATTGCCAACAATCTGCTGGCAGGCAGAAAAAATGCTGCAGTCAGCAGCGATCTCAGCTAATTGGGCTTGATCCTGATCACCAACCAGATGGTTTCTCAGAAAGTAAACTCCAGATTTTGCAAAGTTCATTAGGGAATTCATGCTTCCCACCAATTTGCACTTAACACTGATAACGTAGAGCAAGGCGATGATTCTATTTACCTCAATTTAACCTGCATGTCTAAGAGGAAATACAAAAGGCAGTTTCTGTGAAGCAAGAAGAGCAGCTGTAAAGACAAAGAGACCACAGACAAGCTGCATATGATTCCCAATCCATTAAAATGAATGCTTTTCTTCATGAGCCAATCGTACCCCAGCATCTACTGCTGAGGCTCAGTTTAATACCTGGAAGCTCAACTGCACCAAGCATTACCTTCCACCCATTCCTCTGCCTGCTGTGCTCTCCTCTGGGCCATCATCCGGTTTCCCAGGTTCCTCCGGCGCCTTGGCATCCCATCGCCTCGCTCTTCAACATAGGGCCGAGGTCTGACTGCTGCAGCCACATCTTGTTGGTGCTCCTCATCAGCTGCAAAAGGGAAATAAAACCAATGAGAGCTGTTATCCTTGCTTGCTACAGTTGTCCTTTTGCCAGTCAGCTTTTGCAACCAGAAGCACAGTGCTAATGCCGTGTATGTATCACAGCATTTGTCCCTGTTCTACCACATTGATTCAAACTACAGGTCTGCCAATAAATCTGCATGCAAAAAGCAAGCAGAAGTCTGCCTACATCTTCAAAGGTCATGCAGCACTCATCACCAAACTCTCTGCATATACTTGCTGTTAATTAAGATTGGAGGAATATAACAGGAACAGTTGAGAGACGGTACAAGAGGAGGTGATGGACCGTGGGCCTGGTTCAGAAGTTCTCCTCAGACCCCCTCCCCCTCCAACAGTTTCTCCTCGAGACCTCCATGACCCCACTGTTAACTACAGCAGTCATGCCAGAACAATGATGATAATCCCAGATTATCCTCAACAGCTGCTTTGCATATTCCGTTGATAATTGCACGTTCTGTTGATAAGAGAATCTCGTATTTGTGTATGCTGTTACTTGCTCAATCCTGCAAAGTATTAACCACTCTGACCCTCATGCAGCTCAGTATTCAAACTGTCTCAGAAAACCACAGAACTCCTCATTTACTTAAACTTGGGACACATTTTTGGGCTTTCCTGGATTATGCGGTGTCCCAGCAGGAGTATAAAGTGCTCTCTACATTCTGCCAAATCTCCAGCAGACTCTGATCCAAAATGCCTTCCTAAATAAAACCACCATTAGCATATCTGTCATCAGAAAATAACATTCATTATGACTACATCTATACGACGATCAAAGGTGTGCTTGCAGCTCATCCCAGTATACCTCAACTAGCTTCAAAGCTGCCAACTTCAGTGCTAATAACAACGTAGCTGCAGCAGCACGGAGCTCAGAGTGAGCAGGGGAAGTATTTGGCCACCAAAGCTATTTGCAGTTCAGGACTGCTGCAACAATGCTGTTAGCAGACCCCCAGGAAGCTCTCAGCACAAACACGCACCGTGACATTTTGAACTGAGTCACTGCACTATCGCACTGCTGTCACCCTCCTGTTCTCATCCACTCCTTCTGTCTGGGGACCAAACCAGAGCTGTAATAAATGACAGCACACAGGCTCTCGCAATCAGATAACATTGCTTCAGGACTTGCTCAGGCTTATTTATAGCGTGATGATGCTTATTCTGAAGGCTACTGAGCAGAGAGGGAAGCATTATACTGCACAATAGCAGTTCACTTACTGGGAACGTTACTAAGTGCCAGAAATATTTGTAGTCTGCAAAAAGACTTTTTATACACATGCAATATTTCTCTCCATAAATGACTGAGATACCCTGCAATTCAAACCTCAGTATCCCTCCAGCTGAAAGCTTCGATGTGTCTACCTCAGTATTTTCCAAAGGTGGTTCTGCACAGCATATTAGCTGTGAAGCTCTAACGTCCATTCATTCTGGGGCTTGGTTTTGGTTTCCATCGTCCTGTGAAACAGAGACTGCTTTGCATTTTATGAAAGAAGAATCTATTTATGAGACACGTATTCATTTCAAGCTGACATTTTTAACCCTTCACGGAGAGGCACATGTGAATGAAGCTATCCTGTTTCCTCAGTTTAATTCTCTCCATGTGACACGGCAGTATCTCAAAGCTGACCACTTTTAATGGGGCTCAGAAAATAGTAAACCAACAAAATCTGACCTATATAATGGTCAAATCCATGAGGTAGCTGTTGGGCAATACTTATCTTTTCAGATCTCCAAAGCATTCAGAGAAGCAACAGAAGACACCTAGACATAATAGGTCGTAATTTAGCAGAAAAAGATACACTTTACTGCATCTCTTTCTTTCCCACTGCCCGCAGCTTTGCTTTGCAAAGCGTTCAGCTGGAAATCATCTGGGAAACGTGTTTATTCCTTGTATATCCATCCATCCTTCATGAGGGGGAGGAGAAAAGAATTACCTCATCTACGTGCAACGTGCTTATACCTGCTGTTTGTCAGGGGTCAAAGATGTGTCTGTGCAGCTCAGGACTCACCTGCTCCCTCCAGTATCTAGGAATTTAATGTGCTCTCCTTCTCTTTCCACTCCCTTCTGCTCTGGAAATAGCAGACTGAGCAGGGGTGTGACTGGTGGTTGCAAACAGCACAGAGAATACACTTAAAAACCACCTTATTCACATTCTCAGAACCAGATTGACTGTCGAATTTGGGGTCAAGCATGATTTTCTGTCAGGTCAGGCCCCGGTGTTTTTCACCCCCTCCTGCAGCACAGGGTGTGGTTTGGCTGCTGTGATTATCTGGATATATCTCAGTTCATTTTCCTGTAGCTGCAGAGGTCTCAGACTGAGAGGCACCCCAGGCTAGCCAGTTCATGCATAGATTAGTCACACAAGAACTAATGAGACTTGATACAGAGCCATTCAAGTGAAACTCAATGACCAACGTTATATAGGTCAGACAAATTGATCCAGGAGTTGCTTGATGGTTTGCAGAATGGCAGGCCAGAATAAATTAATTAGATAAAGCCCTCAATTAACAGGCAATACAAACAAAAAATTAGAGATGTCTGGAAAATGGATGCTGCTTCACAGCTCGGTTTAGCTTTTATTCTAAGCCTTAAGATCCCTGCTCTCAGCTTTCCAAAATGCCAAGGAACCAAAAAACAGGAGCAAAAACCTCATCTTGGGGGACAGGTTTGCTGCCACACTGAGATCTCTGCATTTTCAGAGACATCAGCACAGTGCAGAGGCAGTAACATTATTTCACACAGCTTGTCAGGCAGTGCACAGCAGTAGCTGTGAGCCTGCACTTATGCTATCAGAACTCTTAGAGAAGCAGAGCAGAACTTTGCTCTGAAGACAGAACTCTTTCCTAAACTGGATGCAAAGCACCACTGTTGTATCACTACAATGAATACTGTGAAATCTTTCAGCACCTCGACTTTCTAGGACCTAATTTTACAACCCCCAAGTAGAAACCTGCTCCTTTCTGAAACTATGCAAATTTCCACTTGCTCAGAGCAAATACATTTTTTCCCTGATAAGC
Source organism: Gallus gallus (assembly GCF_016699485.2). Classification (NCBI taxonomy): domain Eukaryota; kingdom Metazoa; phylum Chordata; class Aves; order Galliformes; family Phasianidae; genus Gallus; species Gallus gallus. Next base: position 88,360,947 of record NC_052535.1, read on the forward strand.
AATCTTTTGCCTATCACAGCACGTTATACTCAGCTCTATCAGATAAGCAAGTCCATCAGTTTAACACCTGGGCTGGCAAGTTCCAAGGCAGTCCTCAAGACAGCAGGGAGAGCAGAGCTCCACCTGCTGCACCTTTAAGCACCAGCTATGCTTTCCTCTGCATTTACAGCATCCAGCATCTTTCACCTTCCAGCAAACCCATGCTGTGAAATTCAATGAGAAAGTGACTCAAAATGCAACAGGTGGAAGTTTACTGGGTGTCCCTTTAGCAGCACTTTTGCACGGTCCTGCTTATCCTACTAGGGCCCGTGTCCAAACAGATATGCCACACGTGCGTCAAACCCAGCAACGCTACCTTTTTTTCTACCCTCAGCAGAACAAGCCCAGGCATGATCTTGCTGGAAAGACCGTGCTGCTTGAAGTGACCTTTCTCAGGAAATACAAAGCTACAGCAGTTACCTGATCACTGGCCCCCGACATGATGAGCAGCCTGTTTTTGAAGACATTAAAGGGTAATTCCACAAGTGAGAGCATAAACAGTCATCATTCCCCAAGCCTCAAACATTCTAAGAAGGGAGGGCTACCACCAACTCCCTAAGGTCAAGCTTCCATTGTTTCAAGTTCTTTCCATGCAATAGGATACATTTAGAGGCAGGTCTGCAGCAGCTTCCTTTTCTAAGACAAAAGACAACAAATTCCCCTCGAAGACTTAATCTTGAAGAAATCTAAATACACTGTAACCTCAGCAGTTGTGTAAAATAATTTCTGCTGTGCAAGGAGAATGAAGTCATCCCCACACACTGAAATGACATAGAGGAGTTTTTACTGGTAGAAAACAAGCTGCCCGTTTTCTTCTAGCAGACAGTAAAATAAGGCGAGACCAATTAGGAGGTGTCACAAAGATGACGCTGAAGAAGTGACTTCAAAACAATTGCATTATTCTGAATATAAACTAATTGTAACCAGGCTGCTCAAAAATAGCATGGAAGCTTCCCAAGGAGTCAGATCAGTTAAAACAACAGTTTGGGCTTCAATTTAGTTAGGATTTTTATAGGCTTGAGTGGGAGAGAAAAAGAAATCCTCTCCAACCTCGCAGCTTATGATTTGGGTAAGCTGTAACACAAGTCAAGCTCAGGAAATAATTCATCTCCAGCAGTCTCAGTTCTCTGGGGCAGGAATCACACGGTTTTCCCAGAAGATCAGCTCTAAGCAATAAGGAATCAAGATGATTAGAGGGCTGAGCACCCCTCCTATGAAGAAAGGTTGAGGGAACTGGGCTTGTTTAGCTTGGAGAAGAGGAGGCTCCGGGGAGACCTCATGGTGGCCTTCCAGTACTTGAAGGGAGCGTATAAACAGGAACGACTGTTTACAAGGGTGGATAGTGATAGGACAAAGGGGAATGGTTTTAAACTGAGACAGGGGAGGTTTAGGTTGGATATGAGGAGGAAGTTTTTCACTCAGAGGGTGGTGACGCACCTCAACAGGTTGCCCAAGGAGGTTGTGGATGCCCCACTCCTGGAGGCATTCAAGGCCAGGCTGGATGTAGCTCTGGGCAGCCTAGTCTGGTAGTTGGCGACCCTGTTTTTAACTGATCAGTATAGACTCTTATGACTCTGTGCTTCCACTAAAGGCATTTTCTCCCTACTGAAAAAAAACAAGCAACACTATTAAAGCTACCTTACTCCCCACAGCAGAAAGAGAAACAACCAATGCCAAAACCAACCCCAGTGCTGGGCTTCCCAGTTCAAGACAGGCAGGCAGAAAACTGCTGGACAGGCAGGCAGAAAACTGCTGGAGAGAGCCCAGCAGAGTGCCAACTAAGATGATGTGCACCTGGAACATCTTCTGATGGGAAAAGGCTGAGAGCCCTGGGGGTGTTCACCTGGAGAAGAGAAGGCTGGGAGGGATCTGATCAGTGCTTATCAATATTAAACGGGTGGGTGTCAAGTGGATGGGGCCAGACTGTTTTCAGTGGTGCCCAGCATCAGGACAAGGGGCAGTGGGCACAAAGCAGAGCCCAGGAAGTTCTATAGAAGCATGAGTTAGAGCTTCCTTGCTGCGAGGGCAGCACAGCTGCCCACAGGGGCGGTGGGGGGTTATCCAAACCCACTTGGATGCTTTTCTGTGCGCCGTGCTATAAGAAATTGCTGGGGGGGCGGGGGGAGTTGGACTGAGGGGATCTCCAGTGGTCCCTTCAGCTCTATGAAATCAACACAAAACGACCCCCCGAAGCACCATAACTCCTTCCATTTGGAAACACGGCCACGCAGAGGTGGATAATGCTGCATCATCCCATCCCCAAACAGAGCTGCGTGCTCAGCGCTGGCGTGGCCGGGAGAGGAACGGGCGAGCCGTGCCCACTCAGGGGAAGGCCTGAGGCGAGGCCTCACCCCCTCCCCCCCACACACGGTTACTATGGAGACGCCCCCCCCGCCCCCAGCGGAGAGGTGAACGAGAGCTCGGCGCTGCGAGCCCGGCCGTGCCGCCCCGACCCACCTGCCGGAGCCGAGCGGCGAAAGAGAGTGGCGAAGAAGAGAAGGACGGCGAGGAGCGCGGCCACAACGGCGAGCAGCACCGCGTCCATCCTCAGCGCCGGCACGGCCCGCCCCGCCGCAACCACTGCGCCCGGAGAAGGGGGGGAGAGAGAAGGAGAAGGGGGGCGGCACTTGGTACGTTCCGCCCCGCCCCGCGCGGGCTGTGAGGGAGGAGGCGGCGCTTCAGGCAGGCGGGCAGTTATGAGGCTGTGTGAGCTGCCTGTGCGTGATCGTTGCTCTAATCTAACCTAGCCATAGAATGGCTTGGGTTGGAAGGGACCCCAAGGATCATCACGTTCCACTTCCCTGCCGCAGGCGGGGCCACCAACCTCCACATCTGGCACTCACCCAGGCTGCCCAGGGCCCCATCCAACCTGGTTATTGAACACCTCCAGGGATGGGGTATCCACAGCCTCTCAGGGCGGCTATTCCAGCACCTCACCGCTCTCTCTGTGAAGAACTTCTCCCTGATATCCAATCTAAACCTTCCCTCCTTGAGCTTAAAGCCATTCCCCTTTGTCTTATCTCTATCTACCCGAGTCAAAAGTTGATTCCCCTCCTGTTTATAACCCCCTTCTGATTACTGGAAGGCTGCAATGAGGTCACCCCGCAGCCTTCTCCAGGCTGAACAAGCCCAGCTCCCTCAGCCTGTCTTCATCTGACATCAATGCTGCTCTCCTGCCAAGTGGAGCATCCCAATGACAGGGCAGGTGTGGGGTCCTGCACCTGGGGAGGAAAGACAGCACACGTCAGACTGGGGGCTGAGCTGCTGGAAAGGAGCCCTGCAGAAGAGGTCCTGGTGGTCCTCCAGAGGTCCCTTCCAACCCAAGCTGTTCTATGATTCTATGTTATTCTCTGTGTGACAGCCCAAAGCAGTCTGGGTGCTCAAGTGTCCTGCAGCCACACGCCGGCACATAGCAAATAAAATGGGTCCAGAAAGAAGCATGATTGCAGTGATTTTACTTTTGTTTGTTTGATTGCTTAACTTGCTGTCATTTCTGCTCTGCTTATTAGCAGCAGGCTGGTGCAAAGGGAGCTGGTTGCTCCTGGATGCTGTTTAGCCATCATCCAGCCAATGGCCTTGGTCTGCAGCCAGCCCTTGCTTGTATGAGTTTGCTTACATGATCCTTACAGCCTTTAATAGTATGGTCGTGTTAAAGATGTGCTCTCATCTGAGCCTCAGTGGGATGCAGAGGTAGAAGATGAGTTTTTCCTGTAGGTGTCACCATTATGCCATATAGAAACAGCTTCAGCTCTGCAGGAGATGAAACCCTGACTCAGTTGCTCAGCTCGGTTTGGTTGTGCCACCTGGGTCTTCCTCAGAACCATGTTACATCCCTGGGGCTCTATCTCTCAGATGCCTTTCTATATTTTTCCTTGTTTAGATCTGTGAAAGTCCCTCTGGTTCCTTTAATAAGCAAAACATTCCTCTGGTTTCTTTCATATTCAAAGGGCTTTGAGGCTGAATCCCTACCAAGACACTAGGAAAACCTATGTGAATTAGCAGGGCAGCATGAAGGCTGTGATGAGCTGTGGGTGTTAACGAGTTAACCTCATCCCACTCAGTGCAAATACTGCAATACAGCGGGACTGAAGCAATCCCAAATCTGCAAACCCAAGCGATTTCCTCATTGCTTGATCCCGACGCTGACAGTTTTTGGGCCAGGAAAGAAATGTACCCTGAGCCCTGTGGCCAGCTGGCACAAAATGCCCTCTTCCTTGCTGGTCTTGGAAAGCGTCTTGCTTTCCAGACGAAGGTGGCTGGATGTGAGCTGTCTGCTGGGAGGTATTCTTGGACTGTTCTGTACCTGGGAATTATCTAGGAAAAAGCAAATGAGCACCCAAATTTGTCCCAGCGAACTTTCTCACAGTTTTCCTGCATGGATGATTACTTTCCAGTGCTTGAGCATGCCCAGATTTACAGTATAGATGTATCTTCAGTGTAACAGTATATTTACAGGGTGAAATAACACTTTTCTGTGCCTGCTCCCTGCCACTTGGATACGTACCTTTGGTATTCTTCCAAACACTCATCCATAAATGTGTTAAGGAATGGATGCATTTCTGCATCCACTCTGTTGTGCCAGCACCTTCCAGGAAGCACTCAGAATGGCAGCATCAGATGGTGGGAGGTCTCCTAGCAGCGTGCCAGAAATGCTGTGTGCACTGAAAGAGCTACAGATGTATTTTATTGATACAATGAGCTGATGCTTTATACATGGGACTGACCAACTGGGACTGGGTTGAACCAACTGATAGCTCAGCACCTCCTCGAAGCATCTAAAGAGCCACAGCTCCAATACGAACTAAACTTGCTCCTGCCTTAAATTTACCTTAAGCAGAAAAATCTAACTAGAAGTAACAGCCAAGATCAAAACACAGTCTTGGTTCTTGTTAATGAAACAGCAAAATTAAGATGCATGAAAACAAGCTAAAGGAAAATTAGGCTCTGTTTGCATTCGTTTCTTGTGCTGGAGTTACTGAAGTTTTTGTGTGCACAGGTCCATGTGTCAGGGCTCTGCTGCAGAGCAGAACTGCATCCCTGCATGTGGCTCTGGGCAGCCTGGTCTGGTGGTTGGCAACCCTGCACATAGCAAGGGGTTGAAACCAGATGATCATTGTGGTCCTTTTCAACCCAAGCTATTCTATGATTCTATGAACTTGTTTCTCACCAGGGGACAGTTCCTATTCATTTTCATCTGCCTGCTTTAGAGTCCATGGCACGTCAGGAGGTGCTCTAGGTTTGAAGCCATCACAGGTTTGCCTGATGGTGGTGTATTTCATGACCATTCATTTCTTCTCTGAAGATCTGAGTGCCTGCTCATCCCAGCTGCTTCTGGGACAAATATGCAGATATTCCCAGCTGCTATCTGGGACAGGTATGCACCTGAGTGGTGCAGGGAGTGAGCTCTGGACGTCAGCTCAGGGCCTATTTCTCCTTAAAAGCTGGGGGGAAGATCCGAGACAAACAATGCCATAAAAATAGAAATCTACAAGCAACCCAGTGAGGCTAAAGATTTCCTTGAGTGAGCCTTCAAACGTGTTTGGAGGTGGAGACTGCTGTGCTGATAGGGGATTAAAGACAACACGTTTGTGAAGCAAAATCCGTAGGACTGAAATTCTGAGGGTCTCCTCCTGTGTAGCTGCAGAGGAGGATTTACCTTTGTGGCGTGACTCAGCCCAGCAGGCAGGGCGCTGGGTTAAGCTGCAAGGGCAGTGTGGGTTAGAAGTGATTCTCCACCATTTCTTGGTGTGTACTGAAGCAAAACCAAGACCTTAATGAAGCCATGCAGGGTGTGCAGGTTTATATGTCCTGCCCTGTAGCTGGGGCTGTCCCTGGTTATTGCACTAAACCTCCTGGTTCAGGAGTGTGACAGCGGCTGTGTGATTGTCCTTTTACCTATTTGTCCGTGCTGTTTTATTCCTATCTTCTGGCTGTAGATTGTACAGCAGGGCTCCTAGATGAAGTTTCATGGAAACAGAGGCATTCCCAAAAAAAGAGGCGTGTTCCAGGCTTGTGCTTACTGCTGTAAATCACCCTCAGCTGATTCCATGCAACTCAACTGAGCTCGCTCTCAACACCAGGGAAGTTACTATTCTGTGCCTGGCATTTTGTGGCTGAACATCAGAGATAAAATCATTGACCTTCTTCACAAAGTCAGTCCTGGGGAGGACAGCCATGACACAAATAGCGGTGTTATTAACCTGCAGTAGCTGCTATCGTTCTGGATATCTTTCATCCAGCGTGGCTGAGGTGGCACAGCCGCTTCCCCCCCAGCCTGGCCTGCCAAGCTGTTTGTTCCAGCTTTAATGAGCTTCCTGTATCTTTTCAAAATGTAAATCGTAACCGCTTTAGAAGGCATTAGTTAAGAAGTCTGTCACTGCAGCCCCAGTTTAATTTCATCTGTCGGTTCACTTGTTTCAATTAAAATGCATTTAATTAAAAAAGCTGTCTTGTTCTCAGGGCAGTCATCGCCATCTGAAGCCAACGGGTGACAGAGCTGTGACTCAGATGGCAGTGTGAGTGGTCGCTGGTCCTTAGCAGCGCTGGGGTCGAAGTGGTGGAAAAAGTATCTCTGTGATTTTAGGCTGTCTGTGTGGCACTGGGAATTGGACTCAGTCATCCTCGTGGGTCCCTTCCATCCGTGAAGCTGTTCAAGGCCAGGTTGGATGAGGCCCTGGGCAGCCTGGTCTAGTATTAAATGTGGAGGTTGGTGGCCCTGCCTGTGGTGGGGGGGGGGGGGGGGGGGGGGGGGGGGGGGGGCGGGAGATTAATGATCCCTGAGGACCCTTCCAACCCATTCTGTGATTCTGTGGTCGGGGTATTCTGTGACTCCATATCCACCAGCACTAAGGAAAAAAAAGCAGTGATGTTGAAACATGGCTCTATTTCTGCTGCACGGAGGCGCATTGGAGAAATCCAGGACAACCTGCCCTGACCTTTGCTGTGCACAACCCTGCTAGAGGAGCATGGTTGCTGTAACGCAGCAATATATCTTGAATTGGCCCCAGGAGCTGATGGGAGTTTGCAAATCTAATGTGATTACTGCTCGAGGTAAGGCTTTAGCTGCAAAAATATGTTTTTCTAGCCAAGTTACTTAGATCGAGTGCGCTTAGCTGGATTGCAAACTCCACTTAATGTGAGTGTTGCTCACCATTTAACATTTGGTTTCAGCATTAGCTGCTTGAGTCATAGCCTGCATTTCTCTTTCTGGATGCAACACATGAGCCGTTTTTGCTTTGCCTTGGCTGGAGGTGAAGTTCTGGTCCTCCTAGATGTCGCCTCTGAGGCAAAGCCTCTCTCCTCCTAAAGACTTCTTACTTTTCTCACCATTCCTCTGCCTTCCTATGATGTCATGATGAAAAGGGACAGGGAACTTATCTTGCCTTCTGATAACTTTTTAACCACAAAAAGAAAGTGTCTGTAGAGCAGCAGCCTTACAAAAATACTAGTGTAACCTCAAAGTGTACTGTTTGCTTGAATTCATCTCCCTTTCAGGCTTCTTTAGCAAGGCTGAACAAACCCAGGTTCTGCAGTGCTTCTGGTGGTTCCAGACTGCTCCACGCTTCTTTATGCATCTATCTGTCTGTCCTGAATAAGAACGAGTACCTGCATGAAGGGATAGAGTGCACCCTCAGCAGCTGATGGCTCGCCAAGAGCTAAGCAAACTGTATCAGTGAGGTGGAATATTTGCTTTTTTACTTAAACTACATAAAGCTCCGAGAGTTGGCAGGCTACCTCTCTCTCTCTGGGGCTGATCTAAATAGATTATGTTGCTGGAGGGAGCTGGTACTGTTTTTATTGGGAAAAACAGTCCTTAAAATCAGAGCTCTTTGCATGGGTCCAGCAGGATTGGGAGCTACTTGGAGCTTTCTTGTGCTGTGTTCATCCCTTGCCTTGCACATCTCAGCTGAATTGCCTCCTGTCTCCAACAAGTGGTGCTCCTCGCTAGTGTTAAATTGGCAATGTGGGAAAAAGAACAGAGCAACTGTCTGTGCTGTACCAGGTCTATGGATAAATGGGAGAATGCAAGGCTGTAAGGAATATTAGGCTGAATTAGGCTTAGGGCACGTGTCATTGTGTACCTTGCTGCCTTCAGTAGCCAACACAGCCAGGTTCCAGGGCTCATTTCAAGATGCAGAATGTTTTGGAGGAGGAATCAAATCTTTTCCTGAAATATCGTCCCGTCTGCCTTCCTTGTGGGGTCAACTTAACAGGCTGCCCAAGGAGGCTGTGGATGCCCCATCCCTGGAGGCATTCAAGGCCAGGCTGGATGTGGCTCTGGGCAGCCTGGTCTGGTGGTTGGCGACCCTGCACATAGCAGGGGGGTTGAAACCAGATGATCATTGTGGTCCTTTTCAACCCAGGCCATTCTATGATTCTATGATAATCTTCAACGATCAGAACGATTCTGAAGGCTCTGTAGTACATTTTGTTAGGAAACCCAGCTTGCTCCCCATGGGTAGGTGGAAAAAGATGAGCACTGATGGATAGCCTTTGCCAAGGGCTACCAGGAGCCTTTTGCTGTGTCTGTGTGTCTTACAGCACGCAGTAAATTGTGAAAGCCTGGAGCCTCTAAAAAAAAGAACAGGAAATTCCATGTACCATTTATGCCCACATAGCAGCCATAGAAGCACTTTTGCAGGGGTCTGTTTCTGCAGAGATCTGTCTCCAGCAGAGGTCAAGCTGTTCAGAAACAAACTTTACTCTAGGCTGCAAAGCCTGAAGGAAAAGAAGTTGAACTGCATCCCCTGGAAGGAGACACAAAACCTGTGGTCCCACAAGAGATGCACTGGATTTCATCTGCCACTCAAAACCAAATGATTGAGGAAAAAACAGGGTATGAGGTGAAGTAGTTCCCAGGTCTGTGTTGGGGTTTAGAAGGGAACGTTACCACGAGGGTTTGAAGTTACGTTTTTTCCTTTATTTTCTCAGCTCTGTTCCACACAAAATGACCCAGCAAAGGAAAACGTACCCTGGCATTGTCACTTCATGATTTCCAGTTTGTTGAGAAATAAGTGCTTGGTGCTGGAAGCCATCAACTTCTATAGCATGGCACCTGATCCTGTTCTTGCCTTAATAAAACCATGAATTCTGAGAACAGAATCTGTGACAGCTCCATTGACTGCCCATATTCCTGTAGTGGCTGGCCTTTCAGAGGGCTTTTTGCTGCTTATTTTCTTTCTTGATATGCTGTTGTTGAAAATGGAAACGCCTATCAGCGACAGTACTGAAGAATACCTACTTTCCCTGGTATGATTTTCAAAAGTAACAAGTCCTTTGGGGCATATATGTACTCGATCTGTTTATTATGGGCTGTTGCTGGATGGCAGTGATGCAGGTATTTCCATTTGCTTTCATCTGACGGAAGGTAAATGTTTACCTGCTGCTTTGCCTTTGGAAATCAGCTTTCTGAGGGATATTTCCTGTGACACATCTCTGGGGTTGAATCCACTGCCTGATGTTTGCTAGATTTGTTTTCTGATTAGGCTGCTCATCTGGTTGGTGATGGCTCACAATGAGCACGAGATGTGAGAAGAAGATGGATGGGAACCTGCTGAATTCTAAACATCATCCAAAAGACATTTCCAGAAAGGTGCCAGGGGTTTCTCTCAAGTGCTTGATGAAATCCATCCTAACTTTTCTGTCTGCAATATTGGAGAACACACAAAGAGTTTTGGGGGAGTCACAGTTCTACTCCCTGGACAATGAAGGGTTTCTCACCAGACACCAGCAGAACTCAGTGAGGTACTGTCAGACTTTCCTGTAGCCAAACACACTGACAAAGGAACTGAATGAGTAATAGATGCAAGACAGCACTCCAGCAAGACCCCCGAGGATGCTGTTCTCAAAGCTGTGATTCAGGAGGCCCAAAATAAAACCAATCCATGTGATGTCATTGCAGAGCCAGGGCACAACGTAAATGAAATGCAGCACAAGAAAGATGTTTGCTGCCTGAGCCACGTGTTCCAGGTGGGCAGACTGCATCTTTCTCCCTTGCCTCTTAAGGAGGTTAACGATGAATCCATTCAGGATTATCGCTAGGGTGATGAAGATGAGATCCAAGCTGACAGACACATAGGTGGTGAACTTCATGATTAAACTCCATGGAGAACTTAAACATATGCTGGTAGGCAAGCACCCAACAGTTTCTTTAGAGGTCCTCTTGGCTGTAGTGTTGTGCTGAAGGTAGGGGATTTGGAAGGCGATGCTGAAGATCCAGCAGCAAGCAAGGATGCTGTTCATGTACTGCCCCTGGTGACTGCTGATGAACTTGGACCAGGGATAGTCAAGTATGTGGATCTTTATCAAGAGGAGGAAACCTCTCCGTTGACCAGATGCTGATCAGCCTCAGCATGTGATACGTGTAGAAGAGGATGTGACACTCCCTCTCACAAAAAACACTGGTTCCAGCAAAGGAGAGGAATACTGGGGCCTCCTTGAAACAACAGAGTAATAGGTTCACCAGAGCCACATTGACAATGATCCAGTCCAGGGGCTGAATGACTTTGTGCTGGATGGTGTTACTGATAAAAGCAAAGATCACAAAGAGGTTTGCCTGTTGTGCCAGTAAACGCCAGGAGATAAGAGAAGACAGAAAAAGGCTTACATACCATCACTGGTGTGTGGAGAGGGATCCACTAGCCTTTCTTAGCTTCTTTTCTTGCTTCTTCCTCTTTGCTTTAGCTGCTTGAACCTAATACCTCTTGGTCTGTGCTCTGGGCTCCCTGCTCCCAGCAAGGCATGCAAGCTTCAGCCCCACCAGCTCTCATTGCTACACACCTGTGCAGCTGCTGTTACCTTGCATGGAATGGTTGAGGGGGTGGAGATCAGCTGGGGCTGAAAACCTTACGTAGGGAATTAGAGAAGTTTGCAGGTGGAAAGCCCCACGAGAACAGTGGGACTGGGGGTGATCTGGTGAACTGCAGGGAGGTAAAGCTTTCAAGAAATTTGGGTGCAGAGATCCTGCTCTGATCAATGCTATCAGAGCACATCAGACATTATCAGCGTGGTTGGTATCAGCTCATCGGACCCGTGGCAAGAGACAGGGGTAGCTGCTCTGCTAAAAAAAAGTCTGGTGCATTAAAAACAAGAGCCAAAGTCTGGCTTCACATCACTGCTGTCTGAATTAAAAGTGAGAAGAGCTCAAGTGAGTTCATATCTACCTCTCAGTCTGTGCTTCCATGGGAAGGATGCAGTGTAGCTAGTGTAAGCACTGGAGTGCTGTGCTGCAGGGTGGATGCTGGCTGTCCTGCAATGAGGTGAGGGTTGCAGGTGTGTGCTGGTGGTTAAAATAAACTCTGAGAACAACAAGCAGAACCTGGGGCTCATTTGTGCTTCAGACACCCACAGCACTCATTCATTTTAAGGTAATATTTCAACCTCAGTAGCAATGTTTTTTTTTTTCATGCAAAACATTAACCCTGGGAGTTGTTTCTATTTTAAACTTTAAAAAATCAAGCAACCATTTATTTTACCAATTGGAAGTGGAACATTTGATTTTTTTTTCCTCTCCCTGCTTTTCTCCCAAATGACATTGGCTCACACAGGCTGGATCACAGTGGGAGAAAGAAACCTCCCATGGTGGAGGGCAGCACGGTGCTTGAGGCTCTATGGTCAACGGACCTTTCCCCTTTAGATTTGCATCTTTGTTTTCAAACCCATTTAAAGGAAAGCCTCCTGCAACAGGAGGTTGCAGACACCACAGCTGGAGGATGTAGGGCTTAAATCCATGCCTGAGAGCCCAGCTTGTTCTGCAGGCACATCTGACTCCGTTGCTGGGCATTACCCCACCCACAGCCTGGGTGCAAAGTGTTGGGGCTGAGCTCAGTGCAGCTGCTGGAGGACTGTGTGGAGACTGATGGGCACATCAAGGCTGTGGTGGGGAGAGGTGATGTCTTCTGTGCCATTAGAATGGAGATGGAAGTGTGCATCAGTGGCTGGTGGTGACAGCCCAGCTTATGGGTTGTCTTCTCTTTGATTTAATCACTGGATGATTAGACCAGAGCTTGAGAATTAGGCTATTAAACATTGTGCTGTTCCTCTTATTTGATTACTAGTGTAGAAGTCATTGGAAGGCTTCCAAAGCTCTGTTCTCATGATATGCAATGGGTAGCTAGCAGCCCGTCTCTGTGCCCCAAACCAAACCTCAGCTCTGTCCACTGCATCCCTGGTGTTTTTCCATGTCCCCCACCCCAAACCCTTCCATCTCATCACGCTCCCTATCACAATAAGGGTCTTCCTAATAGCTGAACTAAGTGTTCCTGGGGACATTGTGAGCCCAGTGTGATCACTGCTTGGCAGTGAATATTCATTATCATTCTGTAATGAATAACCAAGGTCAGTGTTCCTTAATAAGAAAGAAGAAAGGCATACAGGAGGACCATTTGGTGGCAGAGGTGGCTGGTATATGAAGCTGTATTATAATTAATATCACAAGAATCACAATGTGCTAAGACAACTCCTGGCAACCAGATGAAGGGATGCCATGAAATTTTAGCTTCAAGAAGTTAAAAAGAGCACTGACTGAAGTTAATGGAAATTCTGCCTGCATAAGAAACACAGGTGGAAAGGAAAATCAGCTTATTTTAATCAAAGCAAGAGGAAAAACCTAATTTAAATCAGTCCAAGTGATTGCAGACTTAATTCTTTCCCCTTATTAGACTCTTCAATCCTAACCCTACAGCCCTAAGTGATTCCTTAACGCTGGAGATGCAGGAATTTGATTTGTATGCAAGTTGACCCTGCAAAGCATTGCAGTGAAGCCATCCTATCCCAACAGAGTGGCATTCAGGCTCTGTTTTCTGGTAAAGGTAATTACATATTGAAGCTACTTCTTTCTGTATTTTGCAATGGACAGGGAGAAACTATAGAGCTGAAGGGTCAGCTATGCTCTGTATATCCCCTTGTCAGTATTAGACAGTATTAGAGGTAGACAAATGGCTTGTTGGTGCAAGGGAAATTTCAAGCAGCTCTCACCTTCCCTCATTTCCTCTTGACAGCACAGCACAGCTTTGCCACCCTTCCATTTCAGGTCTCATCAGACTGGTTTAGAACTTGTTCTTGGCTCTTCATGATTTTCAAGGAGAATGTGTTGGTGTTACTGATATGGGTTGGATGCCCATGGCCCCACTGTGGTGGCTGGCAGCAGGTCAGGAGCTCTTCAAGACAGACTCTGTGCCTTGCCTGGTCTTTGGGAGATGCCCTTCATCAAAGGAAGCACCCAGCTCTGTGGATTCAATAGGGAGGGGGATGGTCAAGCAGGAAATGTTTACTGTTCATTTATATATACATATAATATCATATTCCTTTACTATTCCATTTTTTCCCTTTTTTTCCATCACAAAAATGGTACAGATGGAGAGGTTTTAACTAGCCAACTCAGCTGAATAAATGGAAGAGAGACCCCATTTCATTCTGGCAGTCCTTCTGGAAACGAGGCCAGCTCATTATCTAGAGATCTCTGCATCTCAGCACTGCCTTTGCTCCCTGCCTTGCACGTGTGAGCTCCTCCTGCGCTCCTAGAAGTGCTGCAATAAGTTGCAATAAAATTACAACTCAGTCTTTCAGCTTGATCTCACGCCCTGCCATATCTATATAGATTTGTGTTAAAAAGCAAATAAATAAAAAAGCTTGCTTTTGCATACATTTTTATTCTTCAGCCTTCCCATCCATCTTCCCTGTCCTCAGGAAGCATCCAAGCCTGGGAGATTCAGCCAAAAAGAAGTGGAAATATCCTGGCGTGTTGTTGCAGTTATATTGTGTGGCTTTCTTTCTTTCTTTCTTTTATAGGCATTTCAACAGGAGACCAAAAATAACCCCCGAGAAGTAGAGCTGAAAGCAGATTCCTGTTCCCAGGCAAGGAAACACCAAAATGCTGTTTTACCTCTGCTTAGCCCTGTCCCTTCACGGTTATCATTGGGTTCAGCTCTCAGCCTTCTCTATCCTCTGGTGCCACCTGCAGCCCTACAACCAAGAGCTGGGAAGATTGGTTTTGAAGACTTCCCCAGAGATGGATTTTCCTGCCATCCTGTAGTCGTTACTTTTTGAAGTCCCTGAGGTGGTTTCCATCCTGTAGCAAGTCTGGTGAGAATCATAGAACTGTTTGTGTTGGAAGGGACCTTTAAAAGTCATCTAGTCAACCCCCGTGCTATGAACGGGGTCATTGATTAGGTGATCAGAGCCCAATCCAGCCTGAAAATCCCCATGGTACCCTATTTTCACGTGTAGCACCAAAAAAAACCTTTAGAAAATTGACCCTTAGATTTCAAAAGAGTATGTGCAGGAAGGCTGGGAGGCTGAAGAGAAGCTCCTCAGCTCATTCCAATGGGTGCTGCTTGCCTAAAATCAGTCTCGACTCTTTGTGCCTCAGTTTCCCCAGGTGCAGGATAAGGATGATAAAACCTGCATGGAGGGATGCTGCAAATGCTCATGTGGTCCCAGCAGGTCCCTGCTTAAAGCTTGGTGTTTGCTCTTGGGTTTGAGGTACTTGCTGATGGAGTCACTTAAACAGCTTCTAAGTTTTGGTCCACATCCACTCAATGAAACCCTGGCCAGAACCCAGCCATGTGCTAGAAGCTCCGACACCAAATATTTCTGCAAAACAAGCCAGGTGAGATGCTGCTTCATCTTCTGGGTCTATGCAGTGTGGTTGCATCTATGAGAAAACCAACCAGGATCAGAGTTGTTCTTTGGCCTTGAGGCCAACTGGTCTCCTCCAGACATCTCAGCCCTTAAACTGATCTCAAGAATTGCTGTAGGAGGCTCCATCACTGGTGATTTAATTGTTTGGGCAGTTGTTTTGGTGCTTGAATGACTCGTGTGGATATAGCGTGTCAGATCAAAGACTCCATGAAATGCAACACCTTCTGTGTGATGCACTGTATTTCAGCACTGAGGATAATTCTGTATTCCCATCTGCTTTATTTTAAGCAGCTCTGGGGATCGAAGGAGCCACCTTAAGAGAATACAGCCAGAACCATCCTGCTCCATCCACCCACAGGCTGACAGATTAAATCTCGTTTGCTTGTGCCAGAAGTCTTGCTCACTTGTTTGTCATTATCTGGAGCTTTGTTAGGCCATGTTAAAAAAAAATACACAAAACAAAACTTTTTTTTTTTTTTTTTAATAATAGAAGCAAAGTCAGGGAAGGAGAAAGTGCAGACAAACTCCCACAGAGCAGCTGAGGATCAACGCCATGATATCTGTGCCAAAGACATTGGAGGGACATATCTGGAAGAGCAACAGCAGGAACATCTGCAGTGCTACGCACCCCATCTGGGTCACTCACCTGTCCCCACAGCCCATCTGCAGGGCATGCAAATCTTCCTCCACTTCTAATTGCAATTTGCAAACTCCTTTCGAAGTGTGCTGTTAGCTTCTAGATGCTAGATGCCGTTAGATGTGCTGTTGCACACCTCCCACCCATGCTGGACACCAACACTGGAATACCACAGCAGATGATATTCTCCATTAAGATACAAAAGAAAGAAGTCCAGATATGAGCTGAACTAATGCATTATGTCACAGTCTGTTCTCTTCTCCTTTACTTTACTTTTTTTCCCCTTTCTTTTTTCCTTTCTCTGCTGGCTTTGCTTTCTGATCCAGAGAATAAATAAGATGGACTGGACTTTGTTACTTGGAAGGCCACCAATTTCCAAACACATGCCAAATACCAGCTCTTCATAACCTCACCATATGCTGCAGAGCTAATTTTGACAGTTATCAAAAAAGCTTAAACCCAGAAGAGCAGGAAGAGATGCCCCACATTCCTGTAGCTCATGTAGCCAAACCTGGCACCCCATCCTTTGGGACCCATGAGGTCATCCAAGTAGTGAAGTACACATCTGTAATACAGCTGCACAGCTCAAAGCACAGCCAACATTCCCCTTGTTGATTGCAAGCCAGCTCTGAAGAAGAGACCATAAAACTGGTAGGGAATATTAACTCTGAGATCCTCGAATCCTGCAGGTGTAGTGGCTCTTACTCTGTGCAGGTTTGGGCACCACAAGATAAGGATATAAAACTATTAGAGAGCCTCCAATGGAGGGCTACAAAGATGGAGAAGGGTCTGGAGGGCAAGAGGTGTGAGGAGTGGCTGAGGGCCCTTGGTTTCTTTGGCCCTTGTGGGTCCTTTCCAGCTCGAGCCTATGATTCTGTAATGCTATAATTCTATGACTCAGCCATGTCCATCCACAACCTAATCTCCCTGCAACCCAACGAGCACTTTCCTAACGCGCTTCTTTCTCTGTAAAAGCATTGGAAAAGTTGAATTTTCATTAATTTTGAATGACTCTTATCCTCTCTGCTATGTAGTTAAGCACGATGATGGCTTCTCAGGTGGATCAGTCCTCTTTCTGGTTGCTCACTAAAACATTGGTTAACAGCGAGGTTGCCCAACTACATCTAAGCCTGAGTGACTTTCTCAGGGACATGGGAAGAGACATTAACAGGGTAGGGAGCAAAACCCATGTGTGTGGATTTCCAGAGGGCTGAAATGCCAGCCAGACATTCAGTAGGCTATGCAAAATACCTACATCAAGAGCAACGCCAATCCGAAGTCTCTGTTAACGTCCCTCAAAGCTTGTGGTACATAAGCCTCACCAGCACAATCACTGAATCATCCCTTTTCACTAATGGGAAGGAAAACCCCACAAACAAAATCAACTTTTTCCTTTCTCACTCCACCAAAACAACGCTTGCAAAATCTGAGAGATGGAGCTGCACTTATCTCCAGTATGGCTGGTAATATGTTAAAGCAAACTGCTTGAAAGACCTGGAATAGTTATTCTTTTATCATCAGGGATGGAAACAAAGAGGGACACGAACAGCCTCTGGATAGATTTAAGCATGGAGCATCTTGTTTTGTCTTCACGGCCCATTTAAATGTTATTACATCTAGTCAAATAAATTGCCCAACAATCAGGCCATTCCTTCTATTGACCTCTAGAGACTGAAGACAATAAAAGCTCTAGCACTTAAATCAGGCTGTAATGAGAAGATTAATGTCTTTGGAAAGACTTGCTGACTGCAGTCTGGACCACTCTGTGTCATGAGCTCTGTTTAATGGCCCAGCATTGCAGAGGCCCGTCTGGCTTCCACTTCTGCTCCTTTTTGCCTCCAGCCAGCCCATTCTGTGGCCTTTAGCCAGACAAACCCAATGGTTATGCCTGAAATTCCCTCACTTGGCCGTAGAATCATAGAACTGTTTTAGTTGGAAGGGACCCTTGAAGATCATCTAGTCCAACTTCCACGATAATGGCCAAGGTTTTCTTCATGTGGAAGCTCCTAGAAAGTGGCTTTGATTCATTTTCTTTTTTTTTTTTTTCACTTTTTATTTTAATTTTCATTGGTTTTGAGAAGAAAAGATGGGGAAATCACAACAAAGATAAGAAATTCACAGGGTGGTTGGTGGTTTCAAGGTGAGATCAGTCCTACATGGTTCCTGCATGGGGCAAAGCCAGCTATCTGCTCCTGGCATTGCCCTGGGGCTGGCATCCAACATCCAAGCTCATCACACAGGTGGTTGGAGAAGGACAGGGTTCTGATGTCAATCCAAGGGCTGAGAACGATGGGTTTTACCATCATGAGCTGCCTGAGGCTGGATGCAACCCCCAGGAATGTGGTGGGTATGAGTGTATTTGCACGTCTGTGGATTTGCATAGGAGCATCTAGGAGGAAACTCGTAATGTCTCTAACTACGTCTCTGTACCTGTTTCTCTATCCACTCCACTGTGGCTTTGTTGCTTCAGAGAAAAGCCTGAAACTGTATTTTAGGTTGTAATCAACACATTATGCATCAGACTGGTGTGTTGATTGGGGTGAATAAAGGCTTTCAAGGAAAGGAATTAAATTCCAGCCAAAACCCTGGTTTAAAAATGCAAATCCAAACCTGTTTTCAAAGGCAGCACTTGATGAGATTTACAGCTAGGTAAAAGGGCAAAGCTTGAGAGGTGGGAGAGCAGAGTCATCCTCAGCCAGGGCATCCAGCATTCACTGACACAACATCCTTGGAGCTATTCCAACCCAAGCCCCAGTTTGCTGTGACAAAATAGTGGGTCTTGGCTCAGACTCACAGAATATTTTAAGGCATGAGAAAATGCATAAGCAAAAGCCCTGCAAGAGAAGAGTAAAACCAAGCAGAAGCGTGAAGATGGTGATAGCAGCTTGAGGAGTCAAGGGTGAAAACTGTGCAAAATGGTAAAAGATGCTAAGGAAAAAGGCAGAGAATTGGAAGGTGACAGCTTAGCAACACCCAGGATGAATTTCCAGGAGCTTGTGGGACAATCCCTCCCTGGATGTCTCAGTGGAGATGGTTTGAAATGCCTTGGTCTACTCTGGGTAACAGCCAGCAAGAAGCTGAGCACCTGAGCTGTGCATATCGTGCTTACAAAATCTCTTTGTGCGTGGAGAAAAAATGACCTTGTGTTTTTACCTTCTCATGAAGCACAGACCCAGCAGCTCTGACCAGCTGAGCTCAGGGGGCTTTCATCCCTGAATCTTTCAGAACAATCCTGACGCAGTATCCTTACCCCAGGGTAACCACGCTGCCCTGCAATAGGCTGTTGCCATTGCTAGAAATAAGCCACAAGGTTTGCATTGGATTTGCAAGTTGTCATCCACGCTCTGCCTGAACTTCTCACCTGCCTGCAGCTCTCTTGCACTTGGTTTAGCCCTGACAGCAGTTCCTCTAATTCACCACATATCTCATGCAGTTGAGAAGTGGGATACAGGAGGGCAGGAAGGGGACGGTAAGGGATGGGGCACCAGAGACCCCTTGGCTATAAACAACGCATTCATGGTCAGGAAATAAATGCAGTCCTGTAGCTGGGGAAAAACTGGCTTTAGTGATAACAAAAGGAATATGTTACCTAACCTGCATTAAGGGCACCATATATAGTAAATTTTCATGTAACATGGAGTTGCAGACCAACGAAGAAAGTGCAAAGGTGTAAAAACATGTTAGCAAACATGCAAAAGGGACTCTAAGTGGATCCCGGAACAAGCAAGAAGAAACTAATGACATGAACATCATATTCCTTCTAGCAAAGGACTCCAAATAAAGCTGAACCACTGTATCACCAACATAGGAAGAAATTCAGAGTGCAAATTTTTCTTGTAATAATTAGATATGAACAATGATTTTACATTACTTATGCCTTTCTCCAGTGTCAGGTGCAGCTTACAAGTGGCAAGGAGACCAGTGAGTAAAAAATACTAAGGGAAACATGCAGAGTGGCATTTCAGTCCCTCTGAATTTCTCCAAGAGGAGGCAGAATATCTGATTCGACTTTTCCCCCCTCACTTTGCAGCCTTTCTCTACTTGCAGAACTGAGCTAAAAACCTATGGAACTGCTAATTGAAAAACTAAGTGTCAACAGCAGCTCAGCACAGAAAGAGTTTCAATTAAAAGCAATCTCTTCTTGCCATCTGAAGTAATATTTTCCCTCCTGGCTAAATTCTAAGTGAAGCACAAAGTGGTTGCTTGTCATTGCCTTAATGGGCTCTGAACTACTGTGGGGGAAAACTTCCTTTCACTTGGAGGCCAAGGAGCTTTAATTTATCAGCACCAAGAGTGGAGGATTGCTCTTCTGTATGATCTGGCCAGTTTGCTTTTATCTTCTGCTCTGTGTGGGAGAGGAGTGAGGTGTACTGAAGGTCACGCTGAGAAGAGCATTTAAGAGTCAGAGCTGGATGGGAAGGAATCGGTTTTTCCTCACTGTCAGTCCTTCTTGGACCTCCATCTGTCCCTCTCCATGGGCTCAGCTTGGTTCTAGCATCCAGGCTGGCTGAGCTGGGACAAGCCATGGCCAGGAGATCCCCAGGTGCCAACAAGCCTTGATGAGCTTCATTTGGATTTCTGACCCCACATGGAAGAGCCACTTGAGAGCACGAATGGAGAATCTCCAGACAAGAAGAGTAGAAGAGGAAGAGATGCTAAGAGGGTGGTGAGAGATGCAAGGGGAAATCTGGGTCTGGGGATAAGGGGAAGGATGCCACCAAGGCTGGTGATATCTCCTGTGGAGAAGATGCCACCAAGCCTGGTGACACTTCTTGTGGAAGAGATCCACAAGGGAGCTCTTGGGGCAGTTTCCCTGGAAGAGTTTGGGATGGAGACCATGCGGCAGTAATGGAGAAGTGGGAGAGGAGGGGTTGTGGGCTGGTGGATGTGGTTGGTAATGCTGGGGAGGAGCCATGGGGCTGGAAACATGAGTGTAATAGAGTCAGGCTGAAAGATTTGCCATCTCATTGTGGTAGCAAGCGAGGACATCTGCATGGCCAGGCTTGCATGCTGAGGACAAATTCTGGGGCTTCTGACTGCTACTGGAAATAACGATGGAGCAGGACCTGCAATTCCACCATCCCCACAGCCTCAAAGACCTGGTCTTGTGTCTTGCTCCCTCCAGAGCCAGCCTGGATGGCCTCACATCAATCACTTCTCTTAGTCCCCAAGTGCAGAGAGAAGATATGGCAGGGTGTCACCTTCCCTTGCTCTGTGTAATAATGACTAATCAGGCGTGCAGGTTATTAAGAGCATTTCCAGATTTATTTTCCTGAAAAAGTGTCTGAAACCCACTAAAAGGAAGTGATAAAAAGTGACAGCTAAAGAACAAACTGCTCTTCATCACTCTGAGACAGAGAAAGTGTTCTGCCTACTGTTTTAGGGCTTACACATAAAAAGCATTCAGAGAAGGTTATGGGGGTTGTGCCTCTGAGTCGCTCAAAAGCAGCAGATCCTTTTAGGAATACAAATACTAAATGTTTCTTTGTGCTCGAGGTTCAGTCTATCCTGCACTGAAATCTGCCTTAGCACAAAATTAAGGATGCGAGGTTCATGTTACTGCTGCTCCTGGGCAATCAGTGGGGAGCAAAAGGAGTGGGTAGACTCTCAATTTTGCCATGATTTTCTTCTCTGTGGTTTGAGTGAATCTACTTTAACTACTGGCAGGGACTGCTGATGGGCACACTGCGTACAGCCTCACTCCATAGGTTAGATGTTAGAAAAAAGCTTCTTACCTGGAAGAGTGGATGGGCAGTGACACAGGCTGCCCAAGAAGGTGGTGGAGTCACTGTCCCTGAAGGTCTTCCAGAGCCATGGAGATGTGGCACTGAGGGTCACGGTCAGTGGGCGTAGTGGGGGTGGGCTGGGGTTGGATTTGGGGTTCTTAGAGCTCTTTTCCAGCCTTGATGATTCCGATTCCTTTCTGTTTTAGACAAGGACAGAATCTGCAAGCCTGTGAAAACATGAGGTACTTTTATGCTCTTTTCAAAACCAGTGAACAACTTTGTATGCAAGTTGGACCAGCACTTTTCCTCTCCCTCTCAGTGCTTGCTCATCTGTTATCTTTGGGGACAGTAGTTATTATGCAGATCTTGAGATCCTGCAAAGGATGAGCTCAGTGGATATCTCCATTCCAATTTTGCACCTGGATTTTTCCCTCTTCCCCTTCCTTTTTCAGGGGATGAGCCACACATAATAGACTGAGATTTTATCTCTGCAAGTGACACATGCATTCAACAATACCCGTAAATCACTCTTGAAGCAGGTAGAGTGTTAAGAGCAGGAGCATTTTCATTTTCTTTTGCTACAAGGCCTGGAAGAGTCATGGCAGGATGCCTTTGTGTTAAGAGACACAATGAAGTTGATAAAGAACTGCCACGCAGTGTTGATGTCAAGAGAAAAGTCTCTGCAAGACAGATGGGGCTTGGAGCAATGAACATGGATAAATGTTAGCAGCAAAGTTTAAAAGCAATCTGAGCAGTCACTACTTGTCCTTGTGAGTTGTAAAGAGGACAATGATCGCTCTGGACAGTACCCTGGAGACACGTTTCTCATGACAGAGCAAACAGTGGAAAATGATAGGGAATTGGGCAATGCTCCCCACAGAGAGCTGCCACCTCTATGCCATGGTGGGCATCAAACCAGAACCCATCTGAGGTTCCCTACCTGTAAATCACAGATGTTTCTGCTTGTTGGCAAGATTCAGCTATGCTTTATGTCCATCTGTCCAGCATAGCCCTTCCACCCAGTATGTTCAAACATCAATTTGGAAGTAATGTATCACAACAGGGAAACAGAACCTGCGTGGCAAATTTAGGCAGAAGCATGTTTTTTTTTTTTTTTTTTTAAGGCTTTGGCTCTTCACAGAGCAGAAGTCTCTCTGCCAGAGCAGACAGGCAGTTGCTCCCGTTGCCAATAGCTTCCCATTTGGCTGACAGCAACGTGTATCTTTTGGTCTGCAGATGGGTAGTTGTGATCAGCCATCCAATGTCCACAGGGTTAGAATTGTAGAACCACCGAGGCTCGAAAAGAGCTCTAAGATCATCAAGTCCAACCCCAATCCATCCCACCATGTCCATTAACCCACGTCCTGTAAGTGCCACATGTCCATAGTTCTTGAACACCTCCAGGGATGGTGACTTCGCCACTCCCTGGGCAGCTGTGCCAGTGCCTGACCCATCTTCTCCAGAAGAAATGTTTCCTAATATCCAACCTGAACCTCTCCTGGATGTAATCACAGAATCATTAAGATTGGAAGAGATCTCTGTGATGCTGGAGTCCTTCTCCCATGAAGCTCTCGCTACAAGGGTCTGTATATAAAAGGAATCATAAAATCATAGAATATCCCCCATTGGAAAGGACCCATAAGGATCATCCTGATTTCCCTTGTCTTGGCAAAGGAGTTCTCACCAGAGGTGTGCAGAGCTCATAGCAACCCTATGCATACCTCCAGGCTGTGAACATGTACACTAGAGAGAGAGAGTGCACAGAGGGGTTGATGTCTCCCATGAAAGTTCCTGCATGACATCCTGGGGAACTTTTAGCCCTGCTTTATTTTGAGCATTCATAAGCCTTTCAGTCACAGTGATACACCATCAAATTTTGATGTCTAACGAAGGAACAATTGTCTCTTTGCTTCCCTTTTATAGCAGCTGATGCTTTCAGTAACATTATCCTGCCATGTTTTGACATCTGGCTTGTCAGCGAGCACATTATCTACCACAATATGTTTTTTCCACGAGCAAAACTTTGACATAAATTCACTGGCAGGCTGGCTGGATGCTGCTGTGTGCAGCAACCGCCACCTCCAAACAGTAAACACGTCCCCAGACACAGAACTTTGACCTTTTGTTTTATTCCAAGGAAAAGCAAAATGTGAAGCACTGCACCAAGCATTGCATTGACCACCATTGGACTATGCAATAATAAAATCCCAGAAATTTGTCTGCTTTATCTGTAATATCTGAGGACAGTGTACTCTGTGCACACTGAGATGTCCATGGAATGTCTCCCACGTTGTAGTGAACCTCCAGAAGATGTTTGGCTGACCATTTACCTTACCACCAGCCGGTTCTGTTTTACAGACTCTCTCAATAGTGCCATGCCTCATAGACATATCCACATCATCATTATGTTTCCATGACTTGGAGCCCTCCACTCCATTCCTGGCACCAACACCCCTGCCACTGAAGGTCTCAAGGACTTCCACAGACTCTCAGAGCACTACACCATCATATCTGCCCTGGGCCAAGTGCAGCTGAGTCACCTCTTTATCATAGAATCACAAAGGACCACTAAGATTACCAAGTCCAACCACTAACCCATCACCACCATGCCCACTAAGCTATGCCCTGCAGTGCTGGGTTTGCAAGAAGCACAGCTCTTGGGAACATCTCTACCAAGCCCAGATGGTACTTCCACTTCCCCTCAAGCTCCTATCCATGCCCTGACCAGCACAGAGGGTGAATCTCTCCAAATTCATTCTTGAAGACTACAGGAAATTCAGGCTGATCTCCCTGGTATTCCCAGAGTAGATATCAAATTGTTCTCCGGAAAAGAAACTCTTGGGCCACCCTGTTCTCAGATTTCACACTGCTTGAGATGGAGAGCACTGGTCCTGGTTAGTCATGATGGGAAAGCTTTCCTCATTTTAAATACATAGAAAAGAGATACCAATATCCTTGCTGGTCTTCATTTGCTCTGCCAGCTAGATCTGAGAGGTGACACCTGATTTGGACACTGATTTAGGAGATAATTCGCATCCCAGAAACATATGCTCTTTATTGACTACAACAGATCTACCCTGTAGATCACTATCAGATCACAGCTAAAGGCATCTCATAGGCTTCCCATGGCAGGGGAGAAGGGATGAGATGATCTTTGAGATCCCTTCCAACCTAAGCCATTCTATGATTTGTAGAAAGACCAGCTTTCAGGGCTCACCCATCATACCCTTCTTGTATAAAGACCAGCACGTTAGCACAAGGCTCAGTTCAGTCCCACCAGCACCTTTCCCATCCAACTGACCTCTCTCTTGTTATCCTCACAGCTTGTAAGGGAAGCTGGTAGATACATCTCCCTAATCCTGATCACTGAGAGTGCTCCCCCTTTTCCAACCCTCTTTCCCTTGGAATGTTAGACATTCAGGTGAGGTTTTCAGGGTCATCATTGAAACCTCACTTGTTGCTCCCCAGATAATTAAACTGGACACTAAATTCCTGCCCCAAGTTGTTGAACAACACTATGTTTGAGAGAAAAATAAGAACACATCATTGAAGGAATGCAGTATTTCAAACCATGCAGGAGGGATTCATCCACCACCTGAAGGGGTCCTACAAGAAAGATGGGGAAAGACTTTTTGTCAGCTAATAGGACAAGGGATAACAGATTTAAACTGAAAAAAAAAGAAAAAAAGGTAGATTTAGGTTATTAGGAGGAAATTCTTCACAGCAGAAGTGGTGAGAGATGGAAGCAGGTTGTGCAGAGAAGCTTGTTGCATAGACCAAGTGTGCACACAGGTACATGGGCTGATGCCAGCCATAAATCACCTTGCTTTGTCTCCCCACTCTCAGCCTTGCCAAAGAGGGAGTGCTGTAACCAGTTGGAATCTTAATGCTGAGATCACTAAATTGTTCAAGCCTGGATCTGCTCAAAGCACCATGGTTTAAACTTCTGGCCCTATCTTTAATGCTTGCAAGAAGAGTTTGGGGATGGATTTGTCTTTCATCTAAAAAACATAACCACAGCCTGGCTGTTGCTGAGCTCAGTGCAGAGATGCTGGGTCACCAGTGCTATGGAGTAAAGAAAAAAAAAGCATTACCAACACTTAAATACCAACCTTTCCCAGGCACTGCTCTTGTTCTGAGGGCTTGTCATTCAAACAGTGAATCAGTTTATCTCCTCAGGGCCCAAGAGATCTTATTCTGCAAGGGATATATGCTACTTATGTCATGGTTTAGAAGTTTTTTTTGGATAACATGCAAGGGTCAGGTGTGGATGATTGGGGTGAAGATATTGCACAAACACACACACCCTGAGCTGCTTTCCTCATTCCCTGGATTCTCTTTTTTCCATACAAAAGCCTCTATGTGAGGAAAGACTTGAAGACTATCTACTAGGACTCAGCCTTCAGTGACACCACAGTGGCCTTCCTCAAGTGACCAACATCTTGATTCAAAGCAGAGAAACCTGTTTTCTCCTCCTTCTGCTCCTCTCCCATAGGACTGGTCATTCTGGAGCTGGGAAGGGGACCCATCTCAGCCTGGGAGAGATGTCCCCATTGCATCCCCAGAGAGAGACACAAGCTTTGGACAGAGGATTTGTACCAACAGAAAGATGTTGGGTTGGCAGCACATTTCTCCCATGCACTATATTGTCTTCCACTACCAGCAGGCAGAATACCTCATTCTGAGGCTTCTCCCACTCAGCAGCCCCGAGTGCTGTCTCTCCCTAACACAATGTGAAGGCAGGCAGGCCCTTTGCTGGTGCATGGGGCTATTTTTGGCTGCAGGAGGACTGACTGCAACTCCTTCTAATTGCATAAGCATTTGTATAATTCATTGGCACTGGATTTCACCATTGTGAGCCTGGGTGTACAGAGTAGAAAGAGACTTGTCCATTTCCTCTCTGTACTTTATTTTCTCTCCAGCAACCATTCTGCAGGCAATAGGTTTCATGCCAGGTCAAATTCACTTCATCTGCCCCCCTTCATCAGCAGGAAATGCCCTGTTTCATCCCTTCCTTTGTGTCTTGAGGAATTCAGGACAGACCCGACTTGAGCAAGCATTTCCTCTAGCAGATTGCAAGGCACATGCCTTGGATCTGTAGCTTAAAGCCAAATGGACAAAAAGGCACACAAGGAAAGGTTTATAAAGTGACATGGGTCAGTTGTGCACTAGGAGTAACTCAACCCCCTAAATCTTTATGGTCTCAAAACCCTTTGAAACATACTAAAAAACAAGCTGCCACCCACATTCACTCTTTAAGATTAGAAAAGACCACCAAGATCACCAAGTCCAACCATCAGCCTATCACTACCATGCCCGCTGACCTCAGCCTTCAGAAGAAATAAGGAAGAAAAAGAAAGTTTTGTGATCAGTTGATGTTCCCAGTCCTGCACCGATTGAGAGAGCCCAACCACCAGCACAAGATATTTCTGAGGTTACAGTTGTGAAGTGAATGAAGATGAATGGGGTAAACCCAGAGCTGATACCTCCAATGAGATTGGAAGGCCTCAAACAATCAGCAAGAGGCTAAAATTAAGCTGAAATACACCTTGCAAGCCAAAGCAAGATAAAATCCATACAGGCTCTGACTACTTCACATTGAAAGAGCTGCTTTAATACAAAGCATTCACATCAATTTAAATGAGAAGGCTTTCTAGATCTCATAGCATTATATTGGGATGCTCCTAAAGAAAATAACTGCTGTAAGAAAAACCATTTCAAAATACTAGAAAGAAAAAGACCACCTACCCACTTCTCTGTCTGGCTTCAACCCTGGGAAGGCCCAACCATTCTTATACCCTTCCTCCAAACATACCAATGAGTGGCCTAATTACACCTGAGCTGCCAGGTGGGTGAAATCCAAACATTTAGGGGCTGCAGTGCTTTCAGCTGTGGATTTTGTCTTTGCCATTGGGGGCGCCCATTGGTTTCTTTGTGATGTTCACTGTGATTGATGGAGGTGAGAGACATTGGCTATGCGTTACGTGATGTCCTACACAACTGTTTAGCTGCTTCTTGGCTAAAAATGTTGCTCTTTTCCAACAGTCTATGTCTGCTGCTGAAGATGAGCAGATGGAAAGGTGTCTGTGAGTGGTGTTTCTCCCTTCCCTCCTTCCTGGATTCACAGATCTGGCCAGCTACCAGCACAAGAAAACAAGTTTGTGCTCATGTTGTCTCTGATGTTTATGTGACAGTCTAGACTGTCTAGTTTTCAACCTGGAGCTCATCTGGCTGAAAAATACCTCCAGAGGCACATCTGCCACTGTGCTTCCCATTCAGGTAGAGAGGATGCCCTCCCTGAAGTGCACCTAGGGCTACATCAGCACAGTGTGTTCCCCTAGAGGGCTTTTGCATGTGTGACAAGATGTCTGTCATCCCATGGCCATGTCTTCACTGACTGATGTCTCCTTGCATGAACATTACCCCAGCCTGGACACCAGTCCCTTTTGGCTCTTGCACGGAACCTCTTTAAAAGCACAGCTCATCACTTCACAGCACAGACCTCCACCCAAACGAGAGGCACTGAGACCTCCTTCATCCTACCTCGCTTCTGGCTTTTGGTGGTAGGGACTACCCCACGTCTGTCCTGAGCAGAGAGGGGTGGCATCTTCTGAACAGGGAAAGGTCTGTGCCTCTCCACTAGAGGCTGCAAAGCAGACATTTCTGTCCATTCTCTGTAGGGTTGT
The DNA here is from genome assembly GCF_016699485.2 of Gallus gallus. NCBI lineage: Eukaryota > Metazoa > Chordata > Aves > Galliformes > Phasianidae > Gallus > Gallus gallus. The sequence continues at coordinate 88,388,675 of NC_052535.1, forward strand.
CCTGGACATAACTTTCTACACGACTCCACAGCAGAAGCTGTTCTCTCAGAGCATGGCTGGAAGTGGAATGATGACTCAGAGATGGTGCACAGAGATGCTATCGGGCTGTTCCACATGTGCCCACAGCTTTGTGTCCCTCTCTCTTTGATGTATAAACAGGATCATATATTCCCCCCAGATTTCTGTCCTCCCTTATAACTAGCTTTCAAGCACCAGAAAATCCATTCTGAGGGCTTTTTAACACCTTAGCTAGTTTGGGTCATGTAAAAGCTCATCTCTTCCTTCCCATCCCTCTTTCACCCGTTCACAGAAGGGGACAGCCCAAGGAGGATGCGCTACTCCATTCTCCAGAGGTATCTCTGGGAACATCTGTTTTGCTGATATTCCTATCAGAAATGTCACTCTGCCTCCACCCATCTCATGTCTTGCAGGTCATCCCGAAGCTCTCCACCTTCTGTTTCTTATCTGATGTGAGTTAAACCTTCCTGGAATTGGTCTTAAGGAAACTCAGCTCCCATCTTGGGTTGGCCCTTGCACTGCTGTGGGAGGAAGGAAGGGCTGATGCTCAGATAGGGAAAAAGCCAGGAGCAGGGATGTGCAGAGGGAGCTTCTGCCTAATTTCCCACATTTACAGCATGGACACAGCTAGTGTTCAACTCAGCTTAGCTGGGAGCTAAAATCAGAGTGGGATTTTGGCATGATCCAATGGGAAGTGGATATAAATTGTTTGTTCTCAATTCTGAAGAAGGTGTAGATAAATCTATAGGTTTGTACAGGAAATTCCTGTATACGGGAGAATACAGGAAATCCTGAATCAAAGACAATACACTCATGGGAGGAACAAGGAAGGGATGGGGAAACAAGCAAGCTTTTCTCTCCAGGCAGCAGACTTACGCTCATTTTATTTTCGCTTGCAGTCTTGTGAGTGCAACACATTTCCTGGTCAGAAAAGGTCACCCGGGGTAATTTGTGAGGAAGGCAAAAAAATTCCTGGAAAGCACAAGAAGTGTTCTACTATGCCTCTATATTCTGTGTTGGTGGACGGTAGTGTTTTGGGAACACTCAAGTTGGTAGGTGCAGTGGGAGCCTGAAATGGAGTGGAAGGCAATGCAAATGAGATCAACATACTTTGTGCCCATGTTGAACTTCTGGAAGCAGTGAAACTTCAGAAATGGAGGCAAAGACACAGCTGTCCATGCCAACAAGCTTGGTGTAGATGTCACTTTGATCTAAAGCAGTGCTCAGGAGGCAGCAGAGACGGAGCACTGTGCGGGGAGCACAGTGTCCTCTACCCACTGAAGGCCACCTTCACGTTGAGTGGTGCCCCTGCCCAGGGAAATGGGTGTGTTGCCAGGTCTTCAAAGGGCTGGGAAGGGCTCGTTCCTGGGTGGGAGAGTTGCTGTAGGAAAGGAAGCTGGAGATGAGGTTTAGTGTGCCCTGTCCCAAACGTTTGGATAGAACTGATGGTATGACTGGTTTCCTGGAAGGGACATCCTGCAGAACATCCCAACATGAGTCTTCATACTGATCCCTGTTTTCTTAAGGATGAAGAACTCTCCCAGTGTGTAAGAACTCACTGGTGATAGGTTATGCAAAGAGATTTGCTGGTTCACATCCCCACACAGATCTGCAAGAAGGGATGGATTCTGCCATCCCCTCCCACTGTGGGTCCTGTTTGCATTTTGAATGCTTTCCTTATTCTGCCCACCATCATGAAGACACAAAGACCTCTTCAGCATCTGAGTGGTGTGGGCTCTGCAATCACATGCATATGTGTCAACAGCAGACAGGCATGGTTTGGGTGTCTGTAGGAGAATGAGCAAATCAGTGGAAAATAGGAAAAAAGTATTAAAAAGATGTCAAAAGACACTCTAATAAGCTCTTCAGGTCTGGTGACAGGGAAGAGTCAGTAATAAACTATCCAGGCAGGTTATGATGTGGTTGTCTTAACAATACCTTTGCTAATTAACTGCTGTTCATTTTCCTAATCAGTGGACAGATCTCAGAGTGCATTAGCAAACTATTTGATTTAATTATTCTCCTCCTTTAATGATGGTGAAGCGAATGAGCCTTGGCTGCCTCGCCACTACTGGAACAAATGTGGTCAGAGCATCCCTGGAGAGGACAGAAGGGAAATCCTTCCGTAGAAATTTCCCAGGAGGTGCAAAGGTAACAGAGGTGTGGCTGCTGGTCCAGGCTTCGGGCACCTGATCAAGCTGTAGATGTCCCTGCTCATGGCAAGGGAGTTGGACCAGATGACCTTTAAAGACCCCTTCAAACTCAAATGGTTCTACGATTCTGTGATTTATGTCCAAACAAAGGCTGTTTGCATATTTCATGCAGCTAGGGTTACCGTACTGAGAGGACAAGGCTGTACCCAGTGCTGTGCTTTATCTAGGAGCAAGGAGGAAACAGAGCAGTCCCAGTTGCCCCTCTTTCTCTTCCAGTCCCCACTCTCCCTCCGGATGAGCTGCACATTTTCGTCCGCAGCCCAGGACAGCCTGGCCTCAGATGAACGCCAGGGAAAGACTCTTACATAACCCCTCTTCATCCATAATGGATGAACATCATCAAAATTCAACGGCAGCCTCCGGAGCCTTTCCGGTGCCTCGCCTACAGATTTCTCCAAGAGGCTCAAAAACCCTGATTTAGCACTGCACATTGATCAGAGAGAAAGCTGGTAGTTTGGGCTCCCTCTTGCCTAGGGAGTCTCCATCCTCCAAGGTCTTTTAATGCAATCAAGTCCTTTTTAAGTATGAAAATGATGCTCTGTTCTGGGCAAACAGAAGTCCAGCTCTGGGCTCATTCAGCCTTGGAGAGGATGTGGGTGAGGCTGCAGCTGGGAAAGATGGAGCCAATAACGCCACCAGGAGCTCCTGGCGCCTTCCCTGGCTTGCCCAGCTGCTGTCTGGTCACATGGAGGCAATTTGGGGCCTGAAATATCCCTTTCTGTTTTAGGCTGTGACTTGGGGGAGGAGGAGGATGGAGATTTCAGAGCTTCAGCTTGATGCTCAACTCAGAGAGCACAGCTGAAGAGTCATGGAATCATTAAGGTTGGAAAGGACTTCCAAGATCATCAAACCCCACCGCTACCCATCCCCACCATGCCCATTAATTGTGTCTCTCAGTGCCACATCTCCATGGTTCTTGGATAACCTCCAGGGACGGTGACACCACCACTTCTCTGGGCAGTCTGTTCCAGTGGCTGACCACTCTTTAGGAGAAGTTTTTCCTAATATCCGACCTGAATCATGGGTTTCTCCTATTCTCAAACCTCTGGTCAAGTTTTATAAGTAGAGCCATGATGGCTTGTTAAACCATCTGTGGAAGAAATCATGATTGTCTGCAAACAATCACAAGATGCTAAATGGCACTTCAGTGCCTGCTTGGGAATTCGTGAGAACGATAATTTCCCTGGCTTATCCCAATTTAACATCTGCGGTGACTCTGTTGACATTATGTGACAATGGGGGAGAGAGCATAATTTCCAACACCCTTCAGCATGAAAGCATATGTGCATGCAGCCTCCAAGGGAAAACATTTTTGCTTCCAATGATGCTGAGCTTAAATGACTGAAATGAGCCATATCTGTGGGGCACAGCATCTCATACTTCTTCTTTTAGATTGGATATAAGGAAGTGTTTCACAATAAGGGTGGTGAGGCAGTGGGACAGTTTGCCAAGAGAGGTGGTGTGTGCCCCATCCTTGGAAACACTCAATATCAGGCTGGACGGGGCTCTGAGCACCCGATGGAGCTGTGGTTGTTCCTGTCCGTTGCAGGGGATGTGGACCAGATGGCCTTCAGGGATCCCTTCCAAATCAAACAATTCTACCTTTCTATTATTCTATGCCAGACCAATGTTGTCTATTTGGTAATGGGTCTGGCTTGGACCTGCTGGATACAGGTCTTTCCTTACTTCCCATACCTCAGGTCAGCAGCAAAGCTGGTAAAGACTTGCAATGGGACACTTATCACATAATACATGCCATCTCAGAGTTAGCTGTGTCATCTCAGCCAGCTTTCCATGCTTCCTCTATAGGCAGTAGAGAAAGCTCAGTACCTTCAGGTGGTTCAGCCCTTGCATTTTGCCTGGTTACCATAGGGTGGGATGAGTTCCCTTCATCAAAGCCATCTCTCCCTATGGACCTCAAAGGAAATCCACGCAATGCCCTGAAGCTCATCCCTCCTCCTAAATTCTGGAATGAAGTGTGGTGTCACCATTGGTATGAACCAATGAGCATGAGGACAGAAATCACAACTGGGGAAGACACGAGTCAGGTCTTATCTCAGTAGGGCTGTGACAGCAACTGGAGGTTGTTGGTGGTGCACAATATGACCCCTTCTCTTGAGAGTCAGAGGCAATGGGAGGTACTACCAAAAAGCTGATCTGGGTTGTCAGCAACACCTTGTGAATTCCTGCTAATTCACCCATTACTTCAGCTGGAAGGAGCACTGCAAACGCTGAAACATTTTGACAGCTGAAATATTTTAGCACTCTTGCATGAAAATGCTTCAATTTTCTCATTTAACAGCTACATTTAAGTTTTTCAAATTAACTTCTACTTTCGTTGGTAAAAATCCTGGGAATAAGCTTTTAAAAAGAAACAAAATTAAACAATTTAGATCAGAAATACTTCTTAAGAACCTGTTTTTTTTTTTCCTTTCTATCACAGATGAACAATTCTTTTTTTTTTTTTTCCAGGTGCAGTAATTAATACAGCTTTGGTAGGAAAATGATAGCAGCATGTAGCATCAGGTCTTGAAGCAGAGTGCTGTCCACCTTGCACCAGTGGTGTCTGTAAGCCATTAGGAGGTGGCCCACAGCATGATTAGAAGCAATCTTCCCAAGTTTCGGGTTGGATATTAGGAAAATTTCTTCTTGGAAAGAGCGGTCAGGCAGTGGCACAGCTGCCCAGGGAGTGGTGGAGTCACCATCCCTGGAGGTGTTCCAGAACCAGGGAGATGTGGCACTGAGGGACATGCTCAGTGGGTATGTTGGGATGGGTTGGGGTTGGACTTGGCGATCCTAGACGTCTTTTCCAACCTTAATAATTCTATGGAGATGTGGAAATGCTCCTTTGGGGCTCTACAAAGCATGCATGTCGCCACGTCCAGGTGGCAAGGCAAAAAGCACCAGTAGGTCTGCATCAGGGTTTCTGCATTTCGGGCCTCCATCTGCAAAAGAACAACTGCCTGTGCTCTTGGCACCTCTTCAGAAGGAGGTGTGTCCCAGGCTGAACTGGAAGCAAAGTTTGGGATGATAAAACTAAGCAAGCAGCAAAACCTATTATGCCAAAACCCCAGCAGAAACTGACAGTTTGCTAGATGAAATCCACTGAGGTGCTGGGAAAGAAAAAAAAAAACAAAACAAACCAGCGCTCTGGGGCCTTTAGATGCATTTTGCACAATAACTGCCTTTTGAAATGTAAAAAGGAATACCCAGATTCTCACCGGGAGTGTGTGCTATATTCACATGCAGAGCTGAAGGATTCTCCCTTACCAGTTGTGCTGAGATGAAACAACACCCCATCCGTTATTCAGGGAGGCGGTGGTAGTTAAGATGATTAACTGTTGGTTATGAAATACTGTCCCAAGGACAGTGCTGTTTAACGTACGAGCTGGAAAGTTGCTCACATGGAGATGGTTTGATAAAGACGTGCGAGCCAGGGGGGAACCTGAAAGATGTGCTGTGGTATAATGAGAATTTTCATGAATTACGGAGACCAAAAGGGAAGAGGGATTACGTTTTAAATTATGCATCATTTGTAATGAAGGTGTCACATAGTGCAGTGGATCATTGACCTGTGCAAATAAAGCATCTATCACACCCAAACAGAGCTGCTGGGTGCTTTGTGCTTTGGTCTTGTTTCGCCTTCTCCTTGGCTTTCCAGCTAAATTCGTGGTTTAAAATAGAATGAAATAGGGCAACCTCAGATCTGCTGTCCCCATAGTTCTGTAGCATTGGTTTTCAGGTCTGTGCAGTGGGAACCACTGAAGTAAACTCCTTTAGTACGTGATTTCTGAAAATGTGTGGAGAAATGGGGCAGTTCAAATCCTTGAAGGAAACAGCCATCATTGAGAATTTGATTGAGATGTTGTCTAGAGTCTGGTATAGGTGTGAAAAAAAAGGGTCAGCAGTAAAAATATTAAGGTAATTAAGTGAAAAAAATAGCATTCAGCAACCTCTGTCACTATTAGCTTTGTCTCTTCATGAGGGTCCTACAGGCATGTTGTGTGTAGGACTCACCTCACCCAGCATTAAATTCCCAATGCTTGGATGCAACTGCTTGAGCTTCAGATCCTGGGCTCCTTCCCAGGCTGGTTGGAGTAAAAAGTCACCGAAAAGGCAGTTCATCCAACCTGTTCTGGATATGTTTTGTATTGTTCCTGGGAAATGCTGCTTTGTGTTTTTTGGCTATAAGACCTTGTTGGCTGCAGGTCTTCATTGGCCATGGAGCAAAGCAGCGGCAGCCAGCTGAGATGCAGGCAACCACCTGGAAAACACTTGCAATGGGGCACTCTGCCTGTGATCACAGACAGCCCTTGAGCCCCAGGTTTGAAGGAAGGGGAGCAATCACAAAAGATATTTGTTCACGAAAAAATGACCAGAAAGAAACCTCAGTTGTGCTTCCACTGCGAAGAGGATGCAGACTGAGATCTGCAGTCCCTCATGCCCAGTAATTCCCATTGGGAAACTCTTTACCCAGATTGCTTATTGATTACAACAAACAAAGCCAATCATCCATGAATAGAAATATAGAGAAAGCCAGTTCTTACTGTGTGGTGCACACAGAATTATGTGTTTTCAACCCAAGAATCACTAAGGTGCTATTTGCTGTCTTAGTTGCACGTTAGCTAAAGAACCCAGCTGGTGTGATCTCGTCCAAGAGAAGATGTGGGAACCTTGGATCCAGGCTAGGGAAGGGCTGTGGTTTTGGTCCATCTCTGTAAAACAAGCAAACAAACAGAAAACAGTAGAGGGTATATCATTCTCCAAATATTAGTGCCTTGATGTCATTTAATGTCACTGACACAGGAGAAGTGATGGATGCCCCATCCCTGGAGACATTCAAGATCAGTCTGGATGGGGCTCTGAGCACCTGGTGGAGCTGCAGATGTCCCTTTTCACTGCAGGGGAGTTGGATCAGATGGCCTTTAAAGGTCCCCTCCAACTCAAACAATTCCATGATTCTATGATCTGAGATGACCTGAGATTCCTGAGACATCCCTATGGGGCTTGCAGCTGCAACCGAGGAGCTGTGGGATGCTCTCACCTGTACTGAGATGTTACTGGAGGTCGGTAGAGATAACTCAGAGCATTTCCCACAGTTCCGTGTTTAAAGAGATGAACCCAGTCTGAGCGACTACTTATCTTGTTCCTGGAGTTATCTTTCATGCTTATTTTTGTGATTAGGGAGTAGAAGGTTCTGTAGGAACTTGAGATAGCATGCTGTGATTGGCAGGGCGTGGGAGACATGAATCCATAAATCTGTGCCAAGACATAATTGCTCGAGAGAGTTTTTTTTTTTTTTCCCCTAGCTCTATCCCAGTGAACATATATCACAGCATTTCTAGGTGGGCCCCTTGAGGACCTGAGAAAATCACTTGCTCTGTGCAGTGGGAAAACAGCACACGGTCACCAGGATTCATGCTGGAATCACAGGATCCTAGCTGAGGGACAGAAAGGCTCCCAGGGTGTTTTTGGCCGTTGGGATGCAGACCTGAGGTGCAGAGCAAGCCATGTCCACGTCGCAGGTGGGTGGCTGGACTTGATGATCTTGAAGGTCTTTTCCAACCTTAACGATTCTATGATTCTACGATATGATGCTTTCATGCTCCTTACCTGGGCTGGAGACGCAGCCCTGTCCCTGCACAGCCACGGCAGAGACAGAAATAAATTGTTCTAGACAGGTAAAAGAAGATCCCCTCCCCTATTTTCGTCTCCCTCCCTCTAGCATTCGTTGTCTGAGACACGGCTTGCTGTGCTGTTATTGTTGCTGTTGTTTTATTTTCGTTTGCAGAGCTTAAACCCTCAGAGGCCAACTTTACACCGTAACAAGCAAAATCCAGCTGACAGGTAAAGACAGGCCTGGAGAGGCGAGCTGGGTCATATGGGCTCATATGACTCATATTTGAGAGGCAAAAGCTACCTCCCCCACTCTTTCCCATCTCATCCTCACAAGAAAACACGCTACGCAGCATCAAAACAGTCCCAAGAAGTCTCTTGTCAGAGCCACTCACAGTGATAAGAGGTGCATTTCCCACTGGGGGGCCAAGCCCTGAGGTAAGTAGAGATGCTCTTAAAGGACACAGCTCTATGGGCAGCGCTGCAAAGTGCCAGGAGACGTCTGAAGGAGAGGGAAATGTCTGGCTCTGGAGATCTGTTGGGGTGATTATAGCTGAGCTGGGGGCAGAGCTGAGCTCCACAGTAAAACCGCGTGTCTCCAAATTCGGAGAGGGTCAAGGCCAAGGCTGTGGTCAATGGAGCTGCCCTTTGGGTCCATGTTCTAAGTGAGTGCAGTGATGCCTAGGTACCTGTGTGTGGGAGCTGAGAGACCCCACTTTCCATAGGTTTTTCCTGCTAAGCATTACAATGGATGCCTGTTTTCATTCACCTGTACATCTCTCACACTGCTGGTCACCAGACAATTCCAAACAATTTGGCTCCTGGGTGCCAGCTGTGGATGAAACATGAATGTGCAGATCAAGCAAACAAGGGGCAAAGGAGTGTCATAGAATTCTGGAACCATTAAGGTTGGAAAAGACGTCTATGATCCCCAAGCCCAATCCCAACCCACCCTACCATGCCCACTGACCACGTCCCTCAGTGCCACATCTCCACAGTTCTGGAGCACCTCCATGGATGGAGCACCACTCCCTGGGCAGCTGTGCCAGTGCCTGATCACTCTTTCAGGAAATAAATGTTTTCTAATATCCAACCTGAACCTCCCCTGGTGAAACTTGAGGCCATTACCTTTCCTTTACATGTGGTCCCTGATGTAGATAGCTCACCACTGAAGAAATACAGTCCCCTTAGCACCAGAGAAGCATTTCATACTTTATCACAGTCTTTCCTAGCCTAGGGTTCATTTGCCTTCAAAAAACTCCATGTTCACAGAATTTCACCCAACAGCTTTAACACTTGCAGTTATTTTAATGCAAATCATGCCTCTCATGTTTGTGGTTGCTGCAACCAACCTATGGCCCATGTGAATATTTCTTGGGCATTGGTCAAGTTGGATGAGCAACTGCAAGCATCTTACCCATGCAAGGTAAAGCAAGTCTGCAGCAGAAATAAGGCTGTGATGCATGTAATGTCGTTTGAGATGACCTAAGTTACCTGAGATGTCTGTATGGAGCTGTGCACAGCACTGGCATAGGGGAAAAAAAGGAAGCTTGGACCACTGTGGACTTCATCCCAGCTCCAATCACAATGAGGGAAACATTTTCGTCCCTACTTCGCTTGTGTGCAAATCTGTGAAAGATCTGCTCTAATAATTTTTCCACTCCAGAAGAGACAAGAAAAGACTGCATGTTGGCTAACTGCTTCATCAGGAAGGGTTAGGAGGAAGTTTTTCAACCAGAGGGTGGTGACGCACTGGAACAGGTTGCCCAAGGAGGTTGTGGATGCCCCATCCCTGGAGGCATTCAAGGCCAGGCTGGATGTGGCTCTGGGCAGCCTGGTCTGGTGGTTGGCAACCCTGCACATAGCAGGGGGGTTGAAACCAGATGATCATTGTGGTCCTTTTCAACCCAGGCCATTCTATGATTCTATTACCAGCCAGAGCCCAGTTGTAGGGGGCTTGCAAGACTTCGCAATATGCTTTGGGATTCCTGGATGAACAACAGGCTGGGATTGGCTCTTGGCATGAGGTGTGACCTCATCTCTTGTTGTCTTAACTGCATCTTTCAGGTTGGATATCAGCCCAGAGTTTTAAGTTTTGCAGTCCAGTAAAGAGAAAAGTTCACTTTTGGCTGCAATTTTTGGTCATCGTGAGTAAAGCAGCAGAAACTTAAAAAAAGACTTTGGGCTTAAAGATTTCATAAATAGCTGCTTTCAGACACAGATAAGCAGCTGAAATCTTGCTCAAGCAGCTCCAAAAATAAATGGCTTCCTGCTCCTTCAGCTCAAGAGAAAATCAACAACTTCTATGCATGAGCAAATTAATTTTTATCACTTGCAAAGCCCCTGTGATGGATGATTATGCATACGAAAGTGATACCGCTAGCAGGATAAAGGGGGGTTCTCCCCAGGCTTTTGGCCAGGCTTCCCATGCTGCTGATGCTTTCCTTGGCATTTCTGCTGGAGCTTAGCTGCTCCAGGGGAAGACTTTGCTGGCAGCTTTCCCAAACCAACCCCAGTGTGACAGCTTCGTGCTGTTGCCTGTCACTGCCATGTGCGATGCCCATCTCTTGGGGCTGGGGAGGCAACGGCTGGGTGATCCTCAGGTCACCTTCATCCAGGCTGGATATTAGGAAAGATTTCTTTTTATATGGAGTGGTTGGGCACTGTCACAGCCTGCCCATGGAGGTGGGGGAGTCACTCACCGTCCCTGGAGGTGTTCCAGAGCCATGGAGATGTGGCACTGAGGGGCGCAGTCAGCAGGCATGGTGGGGATGGGTTGGGCTTGGGGATCTTAGAGGTCTTTTCCAGCCTTAATGATTCTATGATTCTACGATTCTATTGTTGAGCCCTGGGCTCACTGGGACTTCAGCAACAGAAAAGATCAAAGATGCCTGTGGCCAGCCTTGCTCTCTTTTGAAAGGGGGAGGAAATAATGATACGAAGAAAGCTAGCAGCTCTAGAAGCACTAACCCAACAGGATCTGGGGTTCTCAGGGCTCTGCATCATGCTTCAAGTAGCAAGGAGCCCCTATTCTGCATCTCACCAGGGTCTGGGTGACCCGTGTCACATCAGACCTGGACTCTGACTCATTTTCATAGAATCATAGAATCATTAAGGTTGGAAAAGACCTCTGAGATGACCAAGTCAACAATCAGTTTATCCCCACAATGCCTAATAAATTATGTCCCTCAGTGCTGAATCTCCACAGTTCTTGAACACGTCCAGGAACAGTGACTCCACCACTTCCCTGGGCAGCCTGTTCCGGGGCTTGATCACTCTTTCTGAGAAGAAATTTTTCCTAATATCCAACCTGACCCTTCCCTGGCACAACTTGAGGATATCACCTCTCATCCTGTCTCTTTTACCCGGAAGCAGAGGCCGACCCCTGCTTTGCCACAGTCTCCTTTCAGGCAGTTGTACAGAGCCATAACGTCTCCCCTGAGCCTCTTCTTCTCCAGGCTGAACCATTCCAATCCCCTCAGCCACTCCCCATAAGACTTGTGCTCCAGACCCTTCACAGCTCTGTTGGCCCTCTTTGGACATGCTCCAGGGATTTTGGATCAGTGCTGCCATGTACACTGCTTTCCATCTGGCAAAGCACAGATGTGGGTCCTACTCTCCATCTGTCCCAAGTAGTCAGTGCCTGGAGATAACTCTTAGGGATGACGGGTCTTCATGACCAACACAATGGAGGAGCCCATGAAGCCACAGCAGCTTTGTCCCACCATGAAGAGGTGAGGACAGTCCCTGGCCAGCCACACTGCAGGGCACCTTATCCATGCTGAATTATGCAGCGGTTGATCCCGTGCCATCTCCATCTCAGAAGGATGTAATAGTTTTCCCTTCCCACCCAGCATCACACACCAGGGTTTGGGTTTCCAAAGCTCCGAGCATCTGCTGAGCCTGTTGGTGTCAGTGGGAGCTGCTGGCACTCAGCCCCAACCAAAATTGTGCCCATTCAATGTGACTCAGCTGAAATACAAAATTAGCCAGGAAGGTAGGGCTGAGTTGGAAGATCTGAGCAGTTCTGCCTTGATTTTAATTCCGGCCATGCATCTCCTTGCCATGTTACAAACGCTACTACACAGATTGCGGAAGGCAGAGACACACACGCATCTGATTTTCAGAGTAGTATAACAGACAAAGGGAAAAGCTGGGTCACAGCGTCCCCCAAAGAAAAGGTTGGCTTCCACATGACTCAGGAATGTCCTAGAGATCAGCTTTATCTATTCATATATTTATTCCGGCTGGCATCTGTGAATCACTACTAATAGCAAAGGGTTGCATAATTGCAATGAGGATGCTTTTGTGATGGCTCTGACCAAAGAAAATACATCTATTTTGGCTTGTGTCTATGAATAGCTACCCTGCTCTGACTCTCTGCATTTGCAAACCTCAGATACTACTGAAAATAAGATATGATTGGCAGGTACAACCTGATTAGCATGTACAAATTGCCGTGGCCTTTCTCCAAGCAATCATTTGTACAAATTGTTTCCTCTGCTTCGTATCTGAACAGCAGCAGAGCTATTAGGTAAGTTGAGACACGAGAAGAAGCAGCACAAGGCGGATGCTCACGCCATCTCATTTCACACCCTTCTGAGTGTTTGGCTTTTTCTGAACCGTGCCCTTTTCCCCTCCTTCAGAAAACGGCCAAAAAGGCTTTGGGTGAAGAAGGAACTGTTTCATGGTTGGTTTATTTTCCCCTGGAGATAATGCTAGTGTTCTCCTTTCTAATTTTTTTTTTTTCACAACCATCTTTTCCCCCCCCCTTTTTTTTTCCCCTCACAGCAGCTGTTCCTAAAATATTTGCTCATTCTGGTTTTCAAACAGACGAAAAATATCTTTAAAAGCTTTGAATGAGGGTATTTCTTTCCAAATCGCATCAAAATGGAAGAAGGGAAAAGGAAGAGAACTTTGCCTGGTGGAAAGTGCTTCAGAGTGGGCTGGGATTTTATGCCTCCTTTCCTTTCCAAGCCAGGAATAGGTTTCATGGCACTTCTTTGAGTCATTTCATTTCTGCACACTCCTCTTAAGATGTTTGCCAGTGCCAGTCGTGGAGATGCAAGCCACGAGTCGGATATGCCAAGCAGCTGAGGCTGGCTCCAAAGATGTGCACTCCCTCCCACTCATAGGAATAATTTGCTTGGCTTTATGGGACTTGGAGATTGTGTTGCACCATTCCAGGCAACCAAGAGCGTTCAGACATTGGGATTTTTAGCAGGGTCTGTTGTGAGAGGACATGGGGAAATGGTTTCAAGCTAAAAGAGGGGAGATTTAGACTGGGCATAAGGAAGAAGTTCTTTACAAGAAAGGCAGTGAGGCACTGGAATAGGTTGTCCAGAGATATGGAAACATGGTGGATGCCCCATCCCTGAAGATGTTCAAGGTCAGCCTGGATGGGGCTCTGAGCACCGGATGGAGATGTGGGTGTCCCTGTTATTGCAGGGGAATTGGACCAGATGGCCTTTAAGGGTCCCTTGCAACTGAAACCATTTTATGATTGGATTTTCACTGTGGTGAAGGTTCCTTTGGCTCCAGGAGACAAAGGCTTAAGACCTTCCCAATCTCTGTAGGCAAAATGAGGGGCAGCTGAGTCAATGGGACCCCTATCACTGGCTCCTTTTGGGTGAGGATGTCACTCCAGGAATTTGATCCTACCCAACTTAATTACAATAACAGCAGCACTTTGTAGAACAGCCCATCCAAATTTCATAGGCTTTTGAATCAATAATTAGGCATCTTAATGCCGGTTACGAATACCGGGCTGAATTCTGGCTGCAACCTTAATTAAAAACATCTCGCAGCAGGATAAATAAATAATTCCCTTTTAAGTGTGAGGCCATTTTGTGCTTCAGACTCCGCCGGGCTGCAGGAGGGCTGGTGTGTGGGAGAGGCACGATAGCTCTGCCTCGATGAGATAAGCACCAGAGAGGCGGCATGCGCTCTCTGATGCGCTGCGAACCACGGGTCTTCCCGAGCTCTGCAGACTTTCTGGCCACGATCGCTTTGCTTTCCCTCTGCTCTCTCAGTGATACGTAGATATATTTATTTCTACCCTGGTCGGTTCTCTGAGGGCTTAAAAAAATAGAGCGTGAGTGGGTGGGTGGGTGAGGGGAAGAGGCGGCGCTTGGAAGCCAAGAGAAGCGTGCTGTGTTGACGCAGTCATCATCTCCTGTTTGCACAGGGATGTGGTGCAGTGCTGCCCATCCCAAGGCACGGGTCAGCCCCTGAGCCCAAAACTACGTGGCCAAAATGCCACGTGGACACTCAGCATCATCCTAAAGGGCTCTTCCTGGCTGTGACATTTGTGCCGATATACTCAGATGGTGATGTAAAATGAGTGATGGCTTCAGCTGGGAAAAATGTTACTGGTGTAACGTGTAATGAAATAGGGCACGCAAAAAGCACTGTGAGTCATGTGGGAAGGGCTCTGAACAGTGTTTTTGAAATAAATGAAGAAGTTTCTGAGACCACAATCCAAAATGAGCTTGGAACAAGTGTGCATATGTCAGTTCAGATCAAGGTAGAAGATGAAGGCATAGCAGGGCCCCAAAATGACAGTCCTTAAGGAGCAACGCTGAGAAATTCAAGTCAGTGAAACCACAAACAGGTTTTCAAAATGCATTACTGCATGGAAAACCTCTGAATATGTGTGCCTGGGTGACAGCTCCAGATTTACTGGACAAATTTGAGCTTTGGAATGGTAATTGGTGATATAAAGGAATAAGGGAATAGGAAAAATATGGGGCAGAGCCTGAGCAGAAATGTAGAATGGATGAACCCAATGAATGGGTGACCCCAGTGAGCACTCAGTGTTGTTTCTCTTACTGAAAGCTGGGAAAATGTGAGTTGTGAAATGGGAATTTCTGAGCTGAGGTGAAAAGCCAGCTCTGTTTTGGATAGCTAACCTTGTCCTAGAGTACTGAAGCAGCCAGCATCCCAGCTGGCACAGGAAATTTAATTAAAGTCAGACCCAGGGATGGGGTGTACAAGTAGCCTCCATGTCTGAAAGAGTGAAAAAAAATGATCCATGCAACTACAGACCTTGTAGTCTGCCCTTAGTTGCTCACTGAGAAGTGGTGTTCAGACTGGAAGAAGAGCTGGAGTTGGGAAGAGGGATGGAGAAAGGACCTTGGGGAAGAAGCAGTTGAGCCCCAGATTTAGACTGGCAGAAGAAGGCTTCAAGGTGAGCAGGAAGGATTCCATCCCAGGTAACAGCAATAGGATGAGAGGTGATGGCCTCACATCGCACCAGGGGTTGGTCAGGTTGGATATTAGGAAAAAATTCTTCTCCAAAAGAGTGGTCAGGCACTGGCACAGCTGCCCAGAGAGTGGTGGGGTCACCAAACATGGAGGTGTTCCAGAACCATGGAGATGTGGCACCGAGGGACGTGGCCAGTGAGCATGGTGGGGATGGACAGGGGTTGGATTTGGGGGTCTTCTCCAACCTTAATGGTTCTGTGGTTCTATGATGAAACCTCTGAAGGAAGGCAGTCCCAGTCCCCGATGCACCAATTAATCGTGGAGCACACCCTGTATTTTGCTGGCTGTGGTTTTAGTGGGTTATCCTCCCAGGTTTCCAAAGGGTCTGGCAAAGGTTGAGTGTCTACACATCGACTCTTTGTGCCGGGACATACAGCGACTGATAACCTTTAATGCTTTTCTTGTGGTTTGAAAGCAAACATTTATTCCCCTGCAATATTTAACACCTTGCTACGGATCCTGAGGAATATCTGCCTCTTGATCATTATAATTAACAATAACATCATGCTGCAGGGGATGAGACTTGTCTAAATGCTTTCAATTGTTAATGACTCAGACCTTAAGGTTTAATTCATCCTATTCCCTCCTCATTAATTAAAGGCACTCGGTGTCAGCCAGATTAAAAAAGAGAGATGCAGGGCAGCTGTTACTGCCATGGCACTTTCATAAGAGTTATCCCAGCCCCAGATACTTTGGGAACGGGGATCACCGTGGGCAGTAGTTTGCTCCATCTGACTGGCTGCAAAGATGGAAAATGTGCAACGTGGTGATAAACCTCCCTTCCAGAGCTCCTTAAATCCCTTTCTTTACAACCCAGAGATTATGGCTACAGCTTGATTTCAGCTCCGATTCCTTGATAGCCAGGGATTTTTTATTTTGCAGCTGTCAGATTGTATTTGCCACATGCAGAGCTTTTCTATTTTGTCTGTCTCAGATATCCTGGGGTTTTATACCTGAGTTTATGTTTTCTGCAACTCCCTTAGAAATGCAACAAAGCCAAAAATAATTGTGTTTATTAAAACTCGTACTGCAGTTTTACTGCCAAGAGGTAGCAGAGGTCAGGACCTGGTGGGATGCTTTCCAGGCAGAAAAGGGGTCAAGTGACAAAATCAATGTATTTTTAAGGGTGGGTCATTTATTTGCAGCGGTGCTGCATCGGATCCAATTATCATTTCCAAGACCTAGATAAGATCCAACCCAGACTCCACTTGAAACAGCAAAATTTATTTGCATTACTCTATTCAGTAAGATTAGGGTTGAAGTCAAAGACGCCTTCAGTTGGTGGCACCTTCTCAGCCCCTTTCCATATATCCTCATATATTTTAAGTCCTTCCAACTTTGCAGTGATTTGGTGCCAGAGCCAAGATGCTGTTGAGTAATGGAAGGTTTAGTCAGCCCCCTCCGGGGAGTACATGTAAATAAGAGGGGTTTGGCATGAGGTCTAAATGATGGCACATTCTTTGGGCAGCGCATAAAAAAAAGAAGAAAAAAAAAAAAAAAAAGAAATCAAATAATTTTTCTCTGCTCGAAAAAAAAAATAAAATGGTGCTTTCATGTTAGGCTGCAAATATCCTCCTGGTATTTTCGTATCTCTGGAGTAGCTTGGAAATGAAAGCAGCTTTGCAGAAAGGGCTTCAGAGGGGAATTTGTAGCGGTCTGAATTATCTCCCTTGGTCCTGCCTGGATTCAGGCAAAATTGGGAATTTTTGCTGCAGAAGTTAAATTCTGCTCAGGGATTTGAACCCACTCCCTGTCCCTCGCTAGGCCTCTGCTGCCGTGGGAGAATCGCACGTTCTTTACCCTTGAAAAACCAAAAACACACACTGAGATTGATTCATCCTTTGCCACTTGATGAAGTGGATAACGAGAAATTTAAAACCTCTACACATTTCAGAAGATGCCACTTCTCCAGGGTTGCTTACCTCCCTCCAGCAATTGCTGCTTATAACTAACTCAGAGCAGCAAGAACCCAATTATCAGTGGCTAATCCTATTAAAGCAGACATGAGCTGAGGGATGAGGTGCGTTTCTCTCCTCCACCAGCCGTGGTGCCTGCCAAGTTATCTCCAAGACCCTTCACCTCACCTGTGACATTTTGCTGAGCATTTGCCTGACCGGTAGGTTCTAAAGTTAGTAGCAGTGGGATGGGACGCAGAGGCAGGGTGGACGGATGGACAGAGATCATAGAATCATAACATGGCCTGGGTTGAAAAGGACCACAATGATCATCTGGTTTCAATCCCCCTGCTGTGTGCAGGGTCGCCAACCACCAGACCAGGCTGCCCAGAGCCACATCCAGCCTGGCCTTGAAAGCCTCCAGGGATGGGGCATCCACAACCTCCTTGGGCAACCTTTTCCAGTGTTTCACACCCTCTATGTGAAAAACTTCCTCCTCACCCAAACTTCAAGGATCCCAATTTGCACTGCTTTGGGCTGATCTATGTGCACGTATCTGGAGCATTGACTAGGTCTACAACCAACCACTGTACATGAGCCCACAGCTGGATATTCTTAGGGTTCATTATTCAACACGAATGTTTTGGCTTAGAAAAAATCCCTCTTACCATGATCTCAGTCACAATTTGATGCTCTGTGCCACATTTGGAGTTCACGTTCTTATATACATAAGTTTTGAGTGAAGTCTTGTGAGTGCAACCACTGTACTCATGATGTCTTCCATTGGTGAACATATTCCAGGGGACACAGAGAGAGAGCAGAGTTCAGCAGAGCTGCTATGGGGGAACCAGAGCTCCAGGGGAAAGCCAAGGTCCTGTTCAAGAGTTTTTACACCGGTCACAAATCAGAGAATCATTTGAGTTGAAAGGGACTCTTGAAGGTCATCTGTTCCAATACCCCTGCAATGGACAGGGGAATCCACAGCTCGACTGAATGCTCGGTGCCCCATCCAGCCTGACCTGGATTGTCTCCAGGGATGGGGCCTCCACCCCTCTCTAAATCAGAAAGAAGTCCTTTCTCTGGAGTCACAGAAATATAAAAAGAATATATGAAAGACCTGATTTTTTTAAGTTAACTTCCATGATGACAACCAACTTGACCTCAGACTACCAAAAGAGGGGAAAAGAGCTAAGAAAGCCTTCCCGAGACAAACTTCATCCAGATTTAAGGGCTTTTACAATGAAGCCAGAGGTTTGTTTGGGACAACTGTGTGAGTAGGAAGTCTTTGCTGCCTGCCTAAGTGTGAGATATGTGCAGCTTAATGGAACCTTCAGCCCTTCCAACCCATGGTGCCACTATCCCACCATGACCTCAGATCCCCCACACCCCACGCGATGATGGAGTTACAGCAGTGCACCCACACATGGGATGGGAGAACAGATGGAAACCCACCCTGCCTACGTAGAACCCAACACTGAGTTAAGCAGCCAATTTCTTCCAGCACAGCAGGACTGCACCCATAACAAGCTGCTCAGCAGTTCCTGCCCCATCCAGCATCACACTGTGCACACGATTCATTGCTGGCACTCCTGTGTTTTTAGTGCACAGATGTTACAATCAAACAGTCTCACTAAAGCCCCCAAGACTTGAGTATCTGCAGTCATTATAGCACCAGGAATGCATTTTGGGCAGCTGTTTCAGTTCTTTGTAGGGCAGAAAAGAAATTGAGGAGAATGCAGGATTACTGTAAGGGTGTTTGAGTGTGAGAGAAGGGCATGCAGGGTTTCAGAGAAAGGCTGCAGTCACCAGTGGGCACTGTGATGTGATGGGGACCATGATCCAGCATTGGCCAGGATGGAGTTCCTGGATTCTGGGGTTTCTGGGACGTGTGAAATTCTTTGCCATCACAGTTCTGAGTTCCAGAGATGTAATAATCCTCAGGATGACGGAAGGAAAGAAGTCTCACCACTATTACGCAATTCTCTCCAGGCTACTTATGCATTCATAGAATCATTAAGGTTGGAAGAGACCTCAAAGATCATCAAGTCCAACCATCCCCACCGTGCCCACTGACCACGTCCCTCAGCGCCACATCCCCACATTTCTGGAACACCTCCAGGGCCAATGACTCCACCACCTCCCTGGGCAGCTGTGCCAGTGCCTGACCAATTTTTCCTAATATCCAACCTGAACCTCCCCTGGCATAACTTGAGGCTGTTACCTCTTGTAATTCAGATCATTCTCTCAGCTGTAAATATTCAGAGGGAAGGGAAGAGTGTTTTTCTTTAGGACAAACTCTTCCCTTGCAAGCAAAGCTCTGTGGGCCAGGAATCTATTGGAAAAGTAGGGTGCTGTTGTGCCTGCAGAGAGCTCACAGTGCCTTGGGCATGGCTAAGCCATGGTTTTGGAAACTGCTCAGTGTCTCTTCCCCTTCTCTGCCCTTCTGGGGGTTGGCATCAGCCCAGGGTGGAGATGGCAATTTGTCTCTGGAAGCTCGGAGAAAGGTTTTGCTGTGCAAAAGGATGAAAAGCAACGATTTCTCTGTGGAAAAGAGAAGCCTGGGGAGAAGCCAGCCTGGAAATGCCTTTGAGCTACCTTGTTCTGATGGTATCTAACTACCACTTACAGATATACCCTACTATCATAACATTGACTCATCACGAGGGCCCAGCACTGGGTTATAAGGAGTATGCATACTGGAATTAAGCCCAGTGAAGGCAAACAGGGGCTCATTCAGTGTATTGATATCTAACTACCTTTGTGAATCTCTCAGTCCTTCTTCCACGTTTCTGCTCCCCAGCATGATGGCCTGGAGGCAAGAAGGGGTTTCTTAGACATGAGAATTATTTTCACTGAGAGAAAGGAAAAGAAGCTGCTATTTTATGCATGAAGATGCACGTATTTGCTTTGCAGTTCAGGAAGAGAAGAGAGGCGGATGAAGATAAAAGGGGAAATAAACCCTGCCAGCAATTCAGCCATCGTGACAGGAGAAGGTTGTCTCAAGCAATTAGCAGAAGCAACCAACAGCAAGATCCAGTGGAAATAGGATCCGTGGGCATGCCAGCATTCTTACATTCCTAAATCAGATAGCGGGCCTCCTCATTCGGGAGAGTGGTCCTCTGGTCCTCTTCTATGCTACCTGCAATGCTGATGTACTCTTTGAATTATTTGGATAAAAAACTAAGGAAGACTGTGTCGAAGTCCTCCTTTTAGCTGTTTTTGCTGTGGGGTGGAGGTGAGTGACTGCTGCCATCTTGGAGGGCCGCTATGGGCTTCACAATGGCTCAGTCTTGGATGCAATTTTCTGCTCACGCTTGGGTCCCTCCCACTGAAAGAGACCGTGGGGAGCTGGATGTTCTGTCCAAACAGGAAGAAGAATAATGTGTCTAGGGAGCACAAATCACGAGGGCAGTTAAAATGAACTGAGCTAACTTATTTTAGAAGGGATGGGACTAGGAGGTCAGGAAAAGATCAGCTCCCCAGTAGCTAAAGCATTGTGACATATAGGGCTGACTGAACGCTCTTGACATCCACTAAGGAAGTGCAGGACAGAGCATAAGAAAAAAGAAAGATTTTGTCTAGTAGTTAGGAAGCATGAAAGGCTGTGAAAAGGCTTGGAACTAGCTGTGAATATTTAAGGCTTTCTCTGGGAGCCGGCATCAGAAATAGGTTTAAAATACCACTTTGAACAGACACATCCTGTTAGTGACCAGACCTTCCACGTGATGCTAGCTTTGAGTGACCACGCTGTGGGGTCAAAGTTACAGGACAAAATCCACAGGCTCGCAGCTCACAGAGGAGTATCTCCATCCCAGTGAGAAAAGAGAGTGAACAGATGCCTCTTTGGGGCTGTCCAGATGGCCAAGTAGCTGCAAAAGGCATAAAGAAGGATCATAGCCTACAGCAGCTTTCAAGTAGCCAAACTGATCTGAAATGAATAACGACCTTCATAAACTCACTCGATGTAAAATACACCCTTGCAGCAGGGTGAAGATGAAGGGTAATCTCTCTCTCACGCCACAGATATTCCAGCCACAAAAAGAATGCTTCAGAGTGAGAACCAAGTGCAGCCAGCTCTCACCACTGCAAAATCCACTTTTCCACACCAACTTCTTGCTTTCTAGGCAGGTTGCTAATGGGCACCTGGCAGCCCTCTTGCAGGGCACCACTCCTAATCACATTAGAGGAAAAGCACTTCCTTGGAAGGGAGACAGACACTGCAAAGAAAGGGGAACGTGGGCTGCTCTTGCTAAGGGAAGTGAGCAAAATTACCAGCCGAAGTGTGGTGTGAAACTTAGCACTGCAGAAATGGCATCTTTGTCTCCAAATGCTGATCAGATGCAGGAAAAAGAGAGCCTGGAGACATTCATAGAAACAATGGGTGAATGGGGCTCTGGGGGGAGTCTTGCTTCCATTCTCCTGCTGGAAGGACCGTCCCCAGTGTTGGGTCAAGCTAGTAAGAGTTATCTGTCCCAGCCTATAAAACCTCCAGGAACGGACCTGAAGTATGGGACCTGCTGGTGCCTACAATGGCCATAAGGTTTTTATTTTGCCTTCAACTATCCTAGGTTGGTACTTTTCTATATCACCATGGAAAGGAGTGACTCTACCAGCAATATTGTGTAAAGCCCTCACTGGCACACTGATCTTTGCCATCGGAAAAGCTGGGACTGTTCATTACACAAACGATGTAATTACAGGTTAGGTTCCCACTTACCAAGTTGCTGGAAGGACTTGCAAATGTCAGGACCCAAGGAGCTGTAGATGTTATGGCCACATCTGCAGCAATTCCAGATGAAGTCCTGTAAACCAGCACGTGAAAGGAAAGAATGGCATATCAGCAATGGGAAACATGGTCAAGCAGAGGCAAATAGACTAACCTGGGGAGGGACTGTCAAGCAAGCAAAGGCAGAGAGAAGAACAGGGCAGATCTCAATGGATGCGTGTACCTTCGCACACTTGAGATGAGTCCCACCACCTCTTTTGCTTGCACAGCCACACAAAACCTCCTGCTTTTCCAAGTCTACTCCACATCCATCACTCCTCCTTGCTGTTTCTCCCATTAGGTGAAGGTTCTTGGAGCCCAGAGCTGCTATGCCTTTACAGCATTGTCACAGAGGAGCTCTGGTATTAGCTGGGTTGTTTGGGGACTGGTCCTCACAGGCAGCACAGCACAATCTGGACATTATTGGTGCATTTTGAGGTTTTGGTCCAGTAGATTGTCGTGTTATGAAGTAATCCAAAAGCCTTTAAAAAATGACTTCAAGAAAAGGATTGGTGTGGCACTTTGGGGTCATGGTTTAGTTGGCACGGTGGTGATGTGGGTTGGGTTTGGACTTGGAGATCTTAGAGGTCTTTTCCAACCTTAACAGTTCTATGAAAATACATACAAACAGACCTTCAGGATTTCATAAGTTGTGTGTTTAAGTGCCTTCCACATAAAACATTCCTCATTAAAAAATCATTACAAATTCCTTCCTCTGGAATTAAACTCTCTTTGATGTAAACCAACAACTTCCATGGGAAAACTCCAAGCATTTCGGTGGAAGATGTCCAGCCAGCTCCCATGTAATGGCTCGTGCAATAAAATGCACGCTCCTCTGCAGTGAAATGAATGTAACTGAATTAGCTTTTGCAGAGAAGAAAGGGCTGGTTAACCACACTGAAATTAACTTACTTTCTGTGAAGGACTCTTGCCTATCACAGTGTAAAGTTGCTCCCTGTGAGGCATCAAATGCTTTTGTGCTGGCAGGGCTCCTAATCCAAGTGAGGACCGATGGCGAGTTAGGGCTCTTGCTTCTGAATCTAGCAGCACAAAGTGAACGAAGAGGTGCATGAAATGGAAAAGACAAGATTGTCCTTTTTCAGAGAGGAGGGAAGAGCTTCTGAAGAGCTGGGCTTTCACAGCTTGCCAGTTGGAAGCAGAGCCACTGGATGAGCTTTATTTGATGCGAGCAGATTCCTCCTACTGCTGCACTTGAAAGGCAGATGGAAAAACCTTAGTCTGGTCACTCCCGTTTTAAATTATGCATCCTCCATCTGCTGACTAGAGCACAGACATGCTGACAGTAACTGCTGCACTTCTTAAAATAATCTCCCTGCTGCAACAGATACTTGTGGAGAGGTTTATACATCTTTGACCTATGCATGATGTCTGCACACAACACCTGAAAGCCCCTCTTGTGGGCTAGAACCCAACCTTGAGCCCTGCCTTGCCTGAAATGTTGGCAATCTCCAACCCCTGCTCCACAGCACTACTTGCAATGGGTCTTGATGGCTTTTGAGACCACAGCAGCCAAGCCTGGCTTCTCATCTAGTAAGTGCTCATGGGAATCTGGATTCAGATTCAAGCACGTTGGTCCAGTGGGTCCGTGGAGCAGAACCAGAACTTGGTGTTGGATGGGAACTGATGAGGTGTGCTGCAGTCACTTGCAGACATCTCACGTCCCTGCCTGTACTCCACACTGAACACGCTCAATCCTTTGCCCCTTTCTTCCAACTCTAAATCAGTTCTGTCAGTTCCTTAATTATTTTAATTTTTCTTCCTTCTCCAAATCCCTCAAATATATTTTATACATAGGGTACAGGCTTAAAAAGGAAAGCTACCGCTGTGCCCTTGCCTCTGAAATATTACCAGAGAAATATATGTATTTCATCTCTACCTTTCATTTTCCCAGACAGTTTTTGCTTTGAAGAAGTGTGAAACAGTAATAGGCTGATGGCCACTTTCCAGCTCTATTGATTAACAGTGAGTGGTCAAGATCTTCAGTGCCTGAGAATATATCCAGAAATAGGGACGGGTGAATTATTGCATTTTCCCACACAGGGAAGGAGAGGGGAAGGATGAGACCTACAAGAGGGAGTCCAGAAGATCAGCCTACCCCACGTGCACATCCCCTTGGGTACAAAGTCCCAGCATGGGGAAGAATCAATGATTATTTAAGTGTTTTAGCACAAAATAAGGCTAAATCATTTACAGACTCTGTGATTTCAGAGTGTTTCTGTGGGTTCCTCCAAACGTTAGGCAAGGAAGAGGGTTGGAACTAGATGATCCTTGAGATCTCTTATAACCCAACCCATTCTAAGGCTTGGAGACCACCATATCCACATTGTCCCTCCATCTCACTGCTCATCTGGTAGAGGTGCAATTCTGTACTGACCTTCCAAGAATATTTTACCATCAGAAAGACAGAGTATTTTTGAAATCATGTGCTCTCCTGGGACAGAAAAGCATCTTCTCATTTCTCCCATGATGTCCCAGCGCTGAAGAACAAGGGAGGGCAAGATGCCATGGGTGACGGTGAGCAACAGATCCCCACAGTGCGCACAATGAGCCTGTGAGAAGTCAGAAGTGAAGTTGGAAGTGTTTAGAGCTTCTCAGCAAGCTGTTGGTGCTGGGAGTGTTTCTGAGCTATCTTTCAGCTGGGCATCCAAGTGAAGCTTTTGCCTGCACCTTAAATGCTGCTGCATCAGCCTCCGAGGACATCCAGAGCACTAGAAAACTGCCATTTCCAATCCCAGTGCAGCTAGTAGTGAGTGATGCTTGCTTCTATGATATATATTACAAACTCAGATCCTGACAGGATTAATGCACTGTAAAAAGACTCAAGATCTTTAGTGTTGCAGGATGCAATTTTAACTCATCAACTTCACTGGGCCCACGAGCGCTCAATGAGTTTTGGAAGAATCAGGAATCCTTGAATGAAAAGAAACGTAGTGAAGAAAAACAGAAACAACAGCAAAGCAAATAAGCAACTGCAGAAAGTAAACTATGAAGAATTTTTTGGGTAGTTTCTTTTTTTTGGCTGTCAAAATGCTTAAGTCAATAGCTAACTGAGAGGTGCTAGCATCAACACATGTTGGAAAGCTGTGGAGTCCAAAGGAAAGCAGATCTTTGTGTACAATAAAGTGATACATGTGACATATATCACCAGGCAGCTGAAACACTACAAGAAAATCTTGAAGTAAAGGCATGTTCTCCCTCTTTCCACTTATCTTTTTATGGAATGAGATTTAACTTATATTATCTCCATTAAATTCAAGAAAATTTGCCAAGGGGGTTTCATCTGTTCTGCAGAAATCTAAACTACCATTTGAAGGCACAACGTTTCCCAAAGCGTTTTTGCAGTAGGAATAATGCATCTTCTTGGAGAATGGGGATTGAAGCATCACTGTGACAGATTCGTTCTCTTAGGCTGTTCTGACTTATATCTTGCCCTGTTCACCCTCAGCTATGTATGTGCACCTCTCTGTTCTCTTCTCCATTTCTTGGAGGGTGCCTGCTTGTTATCCACGTGCACTGACATCACAGTAGGATCAGCAGTCTACATACTCACCCAGGCGTGGGTCAACTCTGCTCTCTTCATTTCTGTCCATTGATCTCAACAAGAGTTGGGTTCAAGCCACGTGGTACCCCTGGGGATTACTCATGATCAGTCTAGGATTCAGATAATATTTGATCAGGTTTAGGATTACTCATGATCAATCTAGGATTCAGATAGTATTTCATCAGGTTTAGGATAAGCAATAAGGAGGAATAAAGTATAGCCATACATCTTTGACATTAGTAGTCAAGAAGCATCGCAGAGTACTATTTCATTGATTTCAGTGGAATTATGTAATGCATTAATTTGAGCCAAAACCACAATACATATTTCAGTGCTCCTGAAAGCCCTTTTAGAATTTATTCTCCAGTGGATGTTTCATTAAAGGAAAAATACACGATTTTTAGCCATTGATCAGAATATATTGTAACACATCTGAGCAGAGAGATTACAGAATACCTCATGGAAGACTGACCTTTTGATGTGTGACAGAAAGATTGCTGGAAACCAGGGAACAATCCAAGAGTTATTAACTGAGAGCACCCAGGGGCATTAAAATCACTGCATTATGGCAGGCTTGGACTCTCGCCGTGCCCTTTATGTGCAGCTGAAAGAGACTTGCAAAAGAAGCTCCTCTGAAGAAATAGATACAATATTTTTGCAGCCTTTGACAAGAGAGTTTTGACAAATTTTAGATCAGCTCACTTGGAGGGAACAAAGGCTGCCGAAGCGAGTCAAGTTCACTCCTCAGTAGTCATGACAACACTTTCAGGAACTCACAATTTAGGGAAGAAGAAAAGGAAATAAATACTGATTGCAGACACAAAGCTATCCATTATTGCTTGTACGTTATCTCTCACCATCTGTATGGCTCCGGAGCTATGAATCCAATGCTTGGTAGCATCCTGGGGGCCAGGCACTGTGTGGTACATCACAGCCGAGGTCAGAGCTCAGCAACTGCTGGGCAAATGTAGGATCACTGTGCAGAAGTTTCATAGTCAGAGCCTGGGATGCTGCAGACTCATTGTGGGAGCAATGGAAGATGCCAACTTCAGCTCCTTCCAACTCTTCACCTGTGGGAGATGACAGCATTGGTGGACAAAGGAAGGGCAACCGATGGCTACCTGATGTCCTGGGTGGCAACCCTGTCCACAGCAGGGGGTTGGAACTGGATGGGCTTTAAGATCCCTTTCAACTTCTGTGATTCAGTGTTATGTCTTCCAGGGCTGCATCGTAGGAACACATTGGCCACCCTGAGATGGGCAGAGTCCAGGAGGTAGGTCCGAACTGCTGTGGCTAATGCAGAGCAGTCAGATTTTACACTCAGGGCAATGAAGAACGATGGGCATGCTCCATCCTGCTGGCCCCTGGCCTGGCCATGGAGTGGTTACAGACAGCTGGAAAATAGGAATATCAGAAACGACTCCAACTGCTTGCTAAATGGAAGCAGATCCATGCAAGTGCTTGCCTTGCAAGTCACATCTGTTCTTTGAAAGTCTATTTCCCTTCTTTCCATTCCCCCAGGAAGTTTGCTAGAGCATTATTAGATTTTCTTTTTCCTTTTTCTCTCTCTCTTTTTTTTTTTTCTTCATCTCTTTAGATGCAATAGCTTCCCTCCAGCTAAATCTCTTTTCTGCTTCTTATCCAGGCAGCTTCTGCTAATGCCCAGCTGGACTAAGGGAAACCAGAGCCCCCACTGGGCGGTGATGGGCCAGGGGAAGCTGGAGAGTCTGCATGGCAGGGGAAAAGGGGTTGGGATTGATAGCCATGGTGCCCAGGCTCCCTTTGCAACCCCTAAGTGGAGTTGGAAACAAACAAACAAGCAAAATCACAACAAATCAAACTGAATAACCACGAGCAACAACAGGAATTGTCAAGTGGGGGACTACTGGAAAGGGAAGGGACCCCAGTGCAGCAATGACCTGCTCCTTAGGAGTGGAGGTAAAGCCACGTGTATCTCTTCTCAGAGCACTGTGAGCCTCCTTGGATGGCACGGTTCAAAGCATCACAGAAACTGAGCCCTATTGCACAGAGACAAGAGATTTCATCCCTTTTGTGTAAAGTTTGTGTACTGTTTGTGTGCTGTAAGTGCCCACATGTGCACTGAGAGTACCTTGGCTGCTCCACCAAAGGAGCATGCACCACTTTAAAGTAGCAATTATGGGGCCCAAGCAGAGCAAACACAGTGGTTGTGACATCACCTTGTGCCTAGTGTGCCAGAAGAGCTATGTCCAAGGGCAGTGGTAGAGGATCAGCCTTTTTATGGTCACCAAAATATGCCAGAGTTTGCAAATGTGCATGCATTTCTTTCCTGGGCAGGGGGTGACATGAAGATGAGAAGTGGGTGAGATCCACAGCAGACCCAAATCCCAAACTGGAACAGGTCACAAGCACAGCCTCTCCAGATTGGTTTCCATGGAAGATTCTCATTTCCTCTGCCCTGCTTCAGCACAGCTCTGACGCCTATCTTCATTGTGTTACAAACAGATGAAACCATAATTTCTGTAGACTTCAATTACGTTTACTATTATATTGATCTAGAACATGAAATTTTGACTAACTCTAAAACGCTTGCTAACAGCAAGTTTAAATCTAGTCCTTAGGCAAACAAACAATACCCACCCCTTCTGGTGAGTCAACCAACTTGGCTGTACATGGAGGTAATTCTCATCACCACACTGAGAGCCAAAGGGAAAACTATTGCTATAAGCTGTACAGAAATCTGCAATTCTGATACTGAGTTTTGTTCCAGATAGGATAAACTTTCCAGTCTTACCCACAAATAAAAATGCAAGTTTTCCATCAGGCCAATGAAAACTTCCTCCTCTTCACTCAAGCAAAATGTTTCACTTCAATTTCAGTCTTTTTATAGGTTGCTCTTTATCACACAGAAAGAAAACACAGTTTTCTCGCTGGTTTGTAGCAGTTAACGAAATTATATTCGGCAGCAAGAAAATAGCCTATTAGAGGAAAGACATAGTTATAGGCATTATAATGCTTCTACCAACACCATAAATGTCAAATACCTTCAAAACCACGCTGTTTTCCAAGAAGCAATGGATAATATCTTCTGTGAACATCACCACAGAGAGCGTGGCTGCATATGGCAAGGAGAGAAAAGTGCTATAGGGCTGGGAGAGCCACAGGTGCTCTCTGGGTGGTGTTAGGGCTCATTAGCCCCCCCCCACTATCGTTTTAGCTCAGGTGATTCAAGTTTTCAGCACAATGTTTTCCTGTCAGTAACAGTGCCACTTGGCTGTTTGCCTGGGGCTTTGCAGCACATGGATGGACTCTGGGTTAGCTCATAGAATCAGGGGGTCATTAAGGTTGGAAAGGATCTCTAAGATCACCATGTCCAACCCCAACCCATCCCACCATGCCCAGTGACTGCATTCCTCAGTGCCTGAAAACCATTACCTCTTGTACACTGGTTTGGAAGAGAAGGCCTTGACCATTCTGGTGCTTTTGTTGAGGGGATTGGGTGAAACAAGAAGTGGAGTTAATGGCCTAAGACCTACCAGACTCCCCTGCAAATCTAAACAAGATAAGGAAAGATCTGCTTTTCTCCATCTTGGAGGCACAATAATAAAGATAAAACCAAAGCAGCCATTAGACTTGGTTGTGCTTTTTTTTTCCCCCACTGTACCTAATGACATCAGTGAAAATGTCAAATCTTATAGCAGCTCCTTCCTCCCTTTCCTGTTTTATAAGCCAATGTAAAATGCAGTTAGAAGAGAGTCTAGAAGCTGGTTCCCATCCAGATACACCTATCCTTGTAATTTTCCACATAAAGCTAGTGTTAGACAGCAAGACTTGGTATGTTAACCCAAAGTGCTCACTAGTTCATCTGCCTTCACCCATGCCCAGCGGATGTGACCTCCAACCTTTACAGACCAGCAGATTTCTCCAGTGCTTTTCGGTACATATTATTGGCAACAGAAATAACTCATTGGGGGACATCTATTTTTTTCCAAAACCATGGCCCATCCGTGGACTGTGGTTTGGAAACCAGATCCTTAAACAAAACACTTCCAACCCTTGAAATCCCTCCTTGTGCCTTGGGGCTTTGCAAGCCTCCACTTCCTCTTGGCATCCGTCTCCAGATTGTGTCACTTGCCAGCTTAGTTAAGAAGCTGATTTGAATATTGTTTTATCACACTGTGCTTCTCAGACAGCATTGAGTCAGCTTAAAACCAGCGCAGTGTGTACTGGCTCCCAGTTAATTATAGTCATAAAACATAATTTACTCCTGCAGAAGGAAATACTTGAATCTGGAGGGCTCTTTGCTGCAGACGCCGGATCCCGAGTTGGGTTTTCTTTTCCCCCTTTATCACATGGGGCACGACGTTGGGGAGTGAATTTTCTGACTGTGGGATTACAAATCATTGAGGACCACGTCCAGACCACCCACAGCGCGTGGCTGATCACAGCAAGGATGTTTTCATGTCTTCAGATATCTTTAATGCAGCCCTGGGGAAGAAAGGAAAGGATGCTGCACCCTCAATAATTAACAGTTTGCATCTTCATTGGGATTTCTTGGTAACCACCAAAGTCCCCAGGTACCCATCCTCCCTCCAGTGGGACCTAGCTCAGTCCCCAGTGGAAACCCTTCACAAGGTCAGTGCTTCCTCCCATTTTAGCTTTCCAGGGAGCTGAATTGTCCCAGTGCTAGTATCTAATGCAGTATTTGTTTTCCCAAAGGCCACGTGCTCTCAGTACAAAGAGCTGCATCCTATTCGTTGTCCCTACCACAGCTGGACTGAATCACTTCATTAAACCCATTCCTTACATCCATGTCATGACGCAAATCCATCTGATTAAAGCACCTGATGGTCTGAGAGCTGAAGGTGGAGATAAGGAGAGATCAGTGCCTTCCTTGCTGTAGACGTAGCTCTTGGAAGCATCCCAAGTACAGGACTCAGGGTTATTCTGGGATCATTTGCATGTGTTAGAATCTCTCTGCCGTTGTCTAGAAGGGGACTTTTGGCCAGAAGCCAGGTCTAAGGTTTACACAAGAGGTT
The DNA here is from genome assembly GCF_016699485.2 of Gallus gallus. NCBI lineage: Eukaryota > Metazoa > Chordata > Aves > Galliformes > Phasianidae > Gallus > Gallus gallus. The sequence goes on from NC_052535.1 coordinate 88,419,028, forward strand.
CAGGTCTTGCATAGCTCAGCGTTTTCCCACCAAGAGGTTGCCTTGGATGAGTGCCCAGCTTCAAGGAGGCAGCTGGGGAAGGAGCGTGGTGGAGGACATACGGTAGAGCTGCAGCAACAGCAACCCACTCTCTCCTTCAAGCTGTCATGAGTGTTTGAAATAGGTGGGAGAGGTGTGGGCACAAGCTGGAATATCTTGTGGGAACTCCAGTAGGAGCAGCTACTGCTGATAGGCACCTTGGAGGGGGCAGCTTGTTCCCAAGTGTGATTGAGGCATAGAGGAAGGGTGAGGGCAGGTGGTTGTCATTTGCTGATAGAATGGCATGTAACCAAATCACTTATGTTCACCTCTTTCCTTACTCCTCACTGCTGGATGGGAAAATCATCTCATCCACCTGCTTTTTGGCAAATACTGCATGCAACTGGGGTGCTCTCAGATTTCTTCCCTCCAGAGCCCTCCCAAACCAGAAGGAAGAGAGGCACGTGGAAGATATGTTGGCCATGACATCATGATGGCAAACTTGATCCTCTCCAAATATTCCAACGGATTCCCTCCTTGTTTGTTTCTCCAGCACTAATGCAGGGGTGGTGGGTGGAAAAGCAGCTGTCTTGGGTCTATCTGGTCTATATCTTGTGTCTATCTACCTAAAATCCCAAGAAAACCTTAGGAGATCCTAAAGAGAAACTGGCACTTGTGGATTCAGCAAGAACAACCAACCAGACACTCTCCTTTAGGTTTAAGTGCTAACCAACCAGGAATGTGGTTCTCTTCCTTATGGGTATACACCCATGTCCCATAGTGTCACTTACCAACGTGTCCTCTGCACATTCATCCAGCCCTGCTGGGGATGAAAGGAGTTGCAGGACAAGTAGGGAAATAAAAGCAGCTAGAAAAGAAATGCACCTCACGTCTCCTACTTCATCATCTTTCCTCTTCTGCTTTTTAATCTGATATTAGAGGTGAGAAACTTTGTTCCAAATTTGGACAGAAAAGATCCTAAAGATGTGAATGCTGAAAGGAAAGGCAAGCCACCTGCAAGCCAGAAACCAAAAGCAAGCCGTGGAAGCACAGGCAGATATTTGCAGAAACAAAGCAAGGGATAAAAACAAAAACAAACAAACCCCCGAATTTACCCTTAATGTGTTGGTTGGTTTCTCTTGCAGTTGGTTATTCAATTGCAGAGGATTTTGAAGTTCTCTGTTTCCTAGGTGTATTACAGGAGCAGCAGAGTTGAGGCACAAGCTTTTAATGAAGTTTATGTAAATTTGGGTATGTTTATATTTAGCAAACCAGATTTAGGAGCACTAATAAAGCAGCAGATGAAGCATAGAAAAGAGCTGGTGCAGTTTTCCACCGCTGTCATCTTTTAGCTTCCTCCCACCATCCCCAACAAAAAGAGTCTGTTTCTGTTGCTGGTTTCCCTTGCAAACAAGTGATTTAAAAAACCCTTTCTATCACTGAATGCTGTCTCCTGAGAAAGCAGCAGGGTCCGTATCTGAAGACCGTCTTGAAAGGGAATGTGAAGAAGGAGAAAAATTTGGAGGTGCCAAGAGTGGCGTGACCCCAGGTCCTCATGTATTCCAAGGGAAAGCTGGGTAACTAGCCATTGCAATTAGCCTACAATGACCTATGTGGGGCTAAGATGGAGATACTTGTGAGCCCCAATGTGTCCTGATGCCTCGCTGCAACTTCTTTGAAATACGTAATTCATCCAGTCCAACCATCAACTCATCAACACCGTACCACTAAACCACGTCACTCCATGCAACTTCTACTCTTCTTGAAAACCTCCAGAGACGACCTGGATCTGAGCCACCAAGTCCCACTTGGCGCATTCAAGCACTTGGATGGGGCTTCTAAGAAGCAAAGGGTCATCCCACATTGAGCAAACCCCTCCTTATCAGAAAAAAAGCAGCACTCCTTTGTGCACACAGAGGAATTCATGTTGAATACATCTGCCAGTCATGGACATAAGCCAAATGAGATTTACAGGTTTGTGCCTGTGTTGGCTCGATGACCGGTGCTGTTTGGGCTGCATCCAGCCTATCTTCACCATTTATCTGGTCCTGTTGGTTCCCTCTCTGCCACAGGGATCCCTCACTGTGACCATAAAACTGCTTCATTTGGGGAAAGAGAAGAGCCTTTAGTACTAGAAATTTCTATATTCGTCAGAGGTTGGCATCCAATGCAGCATGAAAAGGATTGTTACAGAATACTGGGCAAAAAAATGCTACAGAAATGCAAATAATTTCTCCTGTTTATGCCATATCCAGCTGCTTATTTTATTAGCAAAAGAGAGAAAGTCTGGTTTTAGGATTAGCATGGTCAAAGCTTAGGTTTGAGATGGAGCTTACTCACATCCCATCTCAAAAGAGAAGCAATGCAGTACAGCTGGTGATAACAAAACAGCAGAACCCAAGCACTTCCTATCTGCTTCTTACATCACAGCAAGGCCAAATTGCTGCCAGACAGATAGCCAACAGATGGGAGCCTTGCTTCTTGTCCGCATGATTTAATGGGCAGTAGACATGCTGCATGAGAAAACCACAGCCACTTTCCTTGAACCCAGCCTAAGCGAGCCAATGTTTCTCATGTTTTACTCAGGGATCCCATTCCTACAACACAAAGAGAGTTCTGAAAAACATTTTAAAAACCTATGTGTTGGCAAGCACTCATGATATATATACATTTTACAGGAACCAACCATCTGCTTTAACAGCATTCACTGGTGCTTTAATGCTCACCAGGGAGGAAGCTTGCCAATGCTGTGTGTTTTAAATCAACACCACCAAGCTGAGCATTATATCCAGATTTTGGCTGAAAGGCTCTGACATAGAATCACAGAAGCATAGAAACATAGATGTGTGTGAATTGGAATGGACCTTGAAAAGTGATCTAGTCCAACATGAGGAGCATAGAAATAGGCTCCACTCATCATTCAAGTATGTTGATCAGGGAGTTTTGTTTCTGGTTGAACTTTGGGTCATACAGTGGCTGTTGGGTCCATCTGAAACCTTCTCTTCCCTCGTAGGACTTCAAAGACTCGGTGCATCTGTGCCTATGTGGCCCATTAATGGATGTTACCTGGTCGCCTCCTCTTTGCTTCTGCTTTCCTTCAGCTCATCAGGGAGCAACCAGCAGTCCAGTTGAGTCAGTCACACTGAAAGGGCTATCTAACATCCAGATACCACAGGTAAGTAACCATGGACATATTGGGTGCATCTGCCATGCTCTGGAAATGTTGAACTCATGGTGTTTGCAAGCATCTCAATTAATGAGCATTGCTTCCCTGGAGTGGAAGGTACAGCCCAAAGGGGTGAGGGGAACCTGGGTGGGAATCTCTTAGGAATGAGGGCTTCTTGCTTCGTATAAGGTATTTTTGGAGTAAATGGGCTTTTCCATACCATCAGCACTCAAATGTGGTCTTAGACTCCGGAGTGATCCAATTGCATGTGGTGCTGTGGGGACAGGAAAACAAAAGCCTCTCAGGACTGACGGACTCATGGCATATGGAGCAAATGCTCAACCTCACCTGACTTTTTGGCCGCAGCTTTTTTCTAATGAATCTAAATATCCCTACCTTCAGGTGCTGGAGGAGGACGACACTTCTGGAAAAGAAATTTTGCATCCAGGAACCAGCTGTGATCTGAACTAGAAGACATAGAGACGTGAGGGGCAAAAAAAAAAAAAAAAAAAAAGGAAAAAGGATGAAAAAGACAAAAATACAGCCCAAAACACAAGGTCTGCCTGGGAGCTGTATTTTAGCTTTCTTTACTGTAGGCTCATCCAACCCAAGGAAGAAGGGCACTGCCATCACAAACCAGACCTACAAGGTTAATGCCTATGTGAAAGATAAAAGAGAGCAGGAGAGAAGCCATAAACATCCCACCTGGTGACCTTTGCCATCTGGTTGTGGTGGTCCAGAAGGGAAGGAGCTGGGGGAACTGGTGGACACGTTGGCCAGGTGATGCAGCAGATCACTGCATCCAGCTCCTGACATGTCAGTGAGCCTCGATAATCCAAGTTTACATTTTAAACAGAGAATAGGAGCTTCCAACCAAGAGGATTTATACGCAAGGACTTAACAGTTAAATTTATTCATGGCTAAACTGAAAAGCCCAGAGTTATTAAGGCATGAAATTGTGCCAGTCAATTAAAGCGTCAATCATAGCCAGGCTCATTTAGTAGAGCTGCTTTAATCCCAAGAAAGGAGCGGTTTTTTTTTGGCCTAGTGAGAGAGCACACTGACTTGACGTTGGTTTTAGTGAAATATTTGTCCCTCAGTTCACAGGTTTGCCAATTTTTCATTTATTTATTTATTTTGATGTTCTGCTGCCATGCTCTTTCCTATATGATACTTGCTATGCTGGTGTAGAGACATAGATGCAGTTTGAGCTGGAGATGGGGTAGCTCTATTGAGCTACACAACAAACAAACCAACAGACAAGAAAATGGAACAGAGGGGTATTTAAACTAGCAAATATTGCAACTTTGGGTCACCTTTTGCTTTTATTCATATAATGATTCTTCATTTCTGTTTAAAACTCAGCAGCTTGATTATTCTGCTTGTCATTTCATGCAACACCTGTTTGCTATATTTGCTCTTCAAACATTTTTTTCCTCTCTGATCCAAAATCCCAGAATGCTGACTGCATTCATGGTAAAGTTTTAACAAGTGATGACTGTCATTTGGCCTTAGGTGAAGCATGGCTATAGAGAGCAAATCTCATGCCTTATTGTAACAAATTTATGGTCAGAAGAAACGTCTCCAGGGGTGGTTCACATGGAAATGCTGGAAGAAAAAGGAATAAAAGACCATATTCAGCATCTGGGCTCACATTCGTTTCTGACTTAGGGCTGGAGAGTCAACAGGTGCTCAGGGAGTCCAACAACTTGGCCAAGCTTGCACTGGAAGTTGTACATGGAGCTTGGTAGAGAGCTGGCTCTCCTTCCAGTGCATGAAGCTTATGTTTAACATGGGGCCAGCACACATCTTTAAACAACTGTCAGAGCCCTGCTGGCAATGCAGCAGTATCCAGGACCACATAAACAGTGAATTTTGGTGAGATTTGAAATTCAAGTCCTCCAGTTTAAGGAGGTCAAAGCATTGCCCTCTACATCTGCTGTAGGAGTGGAGCATGTTGGTGAACCAGTCCCACCTACAATAGCAGGGTCTGTTGTAATAGGACCAGAGGAAATGACTTCAAACTAAAAGAGGAGAGATTTTGATTGGATATAAGGACAAAGATTTTTACAATGAGGATGGTAAGGCACTGGAACAGGTTGCCCAGAGAAGTGATGGATGTCCCATCCCTGGAAACATTCAGGTCAGGCTGGACGAGAGTTTGTGCTCCTGATGAAACCGTGGGCATCCCTGTTCATTGCAGGGGGTTGGACTGGGTGGCCTTTGAAGATCCCTTCCAACAGAAGTGATTCTATGATTCTATCTCCTCCTGCTTGTTCCAGGGTTCTGGACAGTTGTTGCCCACATCGTTGATAGATGGGTTTCCTCCTCTCTCCTCTTTCTTTGGAAAATGCTTTGTTCCCTTTAAAACACAACCAAACGTGGCACAAATTAAAAAAATATATATATAATAATCACTTATGTGTATTTAATGAAGTATTACTATAATTATATACCCTTACTCGTATGTTTATGTGCTTGTTACAGCCACACAGTTGCTATATGAGGCCCACATAATATCAAAACCAACAGTTGTGCTGTGTGGGCACAGATGTAATGACACTGAAGAGATTAACTTTGAGCACTGTGACTATAAATCCTTGGCACTGCATGGCTAGAGGGCTCAAGATGTCTTCCAGGAGTGAGTTCATAGAATCACTGAGGTTGGAAAAGACCTCTAAGATCTCCAAGTCCAACCCCAACCCATCCCACCGTGTTCATAACCACGTCCCTCAGTGCCACATCTCCATGGTTCATGAACACCTCCAGGGATGGTGACTCCACCACTCCCTGGGCAGCTGTGCCAGTGCCCAACCACTCCTTCTGAGAAGAAATATTTCCTAATATCCAACCCATACTGGTGAGAACCCGGGAGGTCTCCCCAGTCCTCCACCACTGCCTCCATAATGAAGATAATAGCACCTCAAGCCTTGCAGGGGGATGAAGCACTGAGTACATTACAGATGGAAGAGCGATGAGGTGTGACAGTGATTGGAGCATTTATATACCTGAGAACGTTGCATCTAGCTGTAATTTGCAGTATTAAAATAAGCCTATTTAATTACTAGGCTGCAGACTATTTTTTCCTGTTCCCACCTGCCATGAGATATTGTGAGGAAAAAATAGCACATGTGCAAAGAGAGCCTTAATAAAAACTTGGGAGGAATTTAAGTGGGTCTTATCTCTGTAGGTATCCAGGTAACTCCTCTTAGTACTAAGAACAAATTTCTGGGGTAGGCTGTTTGATTTATTGTCCGGATCTTAAAGTAGAACATTTCTGTCTTTAGCTCTGGCAGTAAGAACAGAAGTGCTGAGCATAAGATGTCCACATTGTTTTTCATTGTGCTGATGGATGGTTTGACAGTCTAGAGGCTTGTCACTGCGATCTCTTCTTTTTCTACCACTGATCTTTATAGGACATTGGCAGGGGGAGAAAACTGAACTATCCATCAGCTGGTGGCATTTTGCCCGTCAGGTTTTTTGGGTTAAATCTCAAAAAATGTCTTGTCAGCTTTCTAAAAGCCGCAATGTTTTTCAAGTGTCACAGCCTTACATTCTTCACGGCATGCAAAACATTGTGTGTGTGCATTTTTAATCACTGCCTTAAGAGAGAGTTCTTCCTTTATTTAGGATGACCTTGTTTAAATGCCTCCTGGACCCTCCTGGGTCAGCTTTCACCTTGATTTGTCAGGTTAGCGAGGCTGAGTAAGCTGAATTTGCAAGCAATGAGACTTAAAATTCAAGCAGACGTGTCTTTGGGGTCAGTGCATCACTGAAGGGAAGGTTGGTGTCCCACAGTCCCTTTGGGTACACTTACATGGCCAGCTAAGCATCTGAGCATAAGCCACACTCAAATTAAACCACCAGACTGCTTTAAATGGCCACTTCGGCCCAAGATCTTGAGCATGGGCAAAGAAGAAAGGGAACACCAACATGCTGGGCCATGTCTCCCCATGCGTCTCACCGTACAGAAGTAGGGGGAGATGCACCCACAACGGTTGGACACTGCAGTTTGGTGCATTGGCTTTATCAAGGACCAATCCTTTGAGAGTTTTGAGTGTGTGCCCACAGCTTCCCCATCAATTTAAGGGCCTCTATTTATTGTTTCTCTCTACTTTCCTGTGTTATTTACTGGATGGAAGGTTCCTAACTGATACTGCTGTCTGATTTTAACGACATCACGGACACAGACTACGGCAGTCCCTGTATATGTGGGATTTCTGAGTCACCACCAGACACTTCTGCCAAGCGTTTTGACACTGCTTTCCAAGACATTGAGATAGACACAGGCAGGATAGAATTTATCCATTCAAATGCAGGTAGCTCCAGGGTAGCCATCTGCTCTGGGCAAGTCCCTGTGGGATGTTTTATAGCGCTTGGAAACAAACAGGCAGGGAAATGCATCTCATCTGCAGCAGACAGCTAATTTTGGTCAGAGGAATAACTTCCTTAAGGGCATTTATTTCTCCACAGCAATGGCAACAGAAGCATTGTGTTACTGCCTCAAACACAAGCATTAGGCATAGATGACTCTACCTCATTCTCTGGTCCATGGGCAGCTCTAAATGGAACCATGGTGGAGTGTTTTGGTGACCCTGGGTGCCAGGGAAGTCAGTGGAGGTAACTGTGCATTTTGGCACCACAAGGGATTGGGAAAGGTAAAAGAAACTTATTTTCTAGGCAGCTCTGTTCATATTCTTTTGAAGCATTTCCTGGAAGAAATTCAAGGAAGCATCCAGCCTTTTGTGCCTAGAGACAGTCCCCTGTAAGTTTAGATCCTAAAATGCTCTCCTGGGAAAAAGCTGGGGGAAGAAATGGCCTTATCAGGCTGTGCCATGACCCAGAAGAGGAAAGGGAGTGCAGCCTCTTCAAAGAAATTCCACTTGTGCCCTTTAGCTCCGTTTTACTCTGCAGAATTATTACTGCTATTCTAACAAAGCCCATTTGGATTGCCTGGACCGAGTGCCTAAATTCTGTGCGATGGGAGTGAGCTCAGCCACGGGAGCTGTGTTGAGGATCAGGTTGTGGCTGCTCTCTGTGCAACTCGTGGTGCAAGGGAAACTTGGATGGATGACATTTGTGTGACAGTTCTTATGCAGGGAGGTTGCCAAAAGAATATCTCCCCAGGCTACAAGTGTCCTCCGTGCTGTCTTGTGAAGTCATCCATCAGAGCACGGGCTGTGCTGAATTTTGGCTAGCAACTGGCACGTGGATAGTGGCCATGCCAAGAGTCTCTCGCCTTTAGATTTGAGCACAACTCTTTTTTATCACTTATTGCCATGTCTCTCTGGAATGGGGGAAGGCACAATTCCCCTCCCCATTCCTCTTCCTGCCTCCTCTTGCAGCTCTATTTAGAGATTTAGGAGACTGAGCCATAGAATTCAAACCTAATAATGGGATCGTGCTGATGTATTGATTTACACTACATCCGATGAGCAGTGCTGCTTTATTCTTCTCTGTGCTCAGCAGTATTACTTGTAGTTCATCTTCGATGAAATGTCTCTCCTTGAAGCCTTTTTAAAAAATGTATTAGTGAGCATCATAAAATGCACATGCAATATAAAACACGGGGTGAAAACGTACTACATCACACTGATTTCCAAAAGCAACACATCCTGGGCTGTTATTCACTTCATTTTCTTTCCTTGATCTTTGGTTCTTGCAGCATATTCTCACAGTGGTGCTTTTGCTTTCTCCGTAGCATTCCTACCACTCCTGCTAATGTTTTTCCAACCACCTTCCTAAAAGAGGTATTGTGGGGTTTTCCCTATTAGAAAACAACCTTACCTTGTAAACTGATGGGACAGAGGAAGTCTGAATCCATTATTGGGAGGTCTTTGGGCTAAATTATTATTATTGTTATTATTATAAAGAGGAGGAGGAGGAGTATGGTTAGGGTTAGTTCTCAGATCAGTACTGGATGCCCAAGAGAGAGAAATGTTTCTTCTTTCCAACGCTCTTGAATGTGTCATAACGTTCTTGTTGTTAAACTAAGGACATTATACATATCTTGTTGGTTGTTATGTAATTCCCAGTGGAAAAACATAAAGAAGTAAGTGAGGAAAAGCAGTGAGCCAAACTTTAGGCAATTGGTGTCCTGATCGGATTTTTGAGTAAACCTGGCATCAAAACACATATGGGGTGGTGTGCAATGAAGTCTATACCTGCTGGGGACAGATGCCTCTTTGGTCACTATATCAGAAGCACTTTTTTTTCCTCCCAGAGAGACATGAACATCTCCTTATAGAGACAAGCGTTTCCTGAAACCATTTGCTTCTCAGCTATTTTGAAGGTCATTTCATCCCCTGGTTTGATCCTGCGGTCCCAAAATCCATGCTAATTACTCTTCGTTTAGATGATGATGTATCAGTTTATTCACACCACTGTTGTGCAGACCCTACAGCCTTGAGTTTGGATTTCCAAAGTTTGGCAGCAGCCTTGAATACTCAGAGGATCCCTTCACCCTTCTTCTCCCAACAGTCCTCCACAATACCAAGCCCAAATACCTCCAAATACCAAATCCAAAGGGCTGTTGGAGTGGTTTCCCCATGGACCGTTGTGTTGGAGGTCATGTATGGGTGAGCTTGGAGGTCTGGGTGAGCTGTCAGTGAGCCCCCGGGTGCTGGGAATTTGGATCACTCCCCAGGGCAGTGTATCTGCAGGCACCATTGAACTTATCTGTCTGTTAGCATGTTGGATTTGTTCTTGCTAAAGGCTGTTGGCATCCTGATGTCTTTTGAAGATATAATAGAGAAGTGAGTCCTGAGGAGTGACAGCATTAAACTCTGAGTAACGTCTCCAAGGACCTAGATACTCAACCAGAACCATTTCCTTTAAGCTGCATCAATTTCCATATGCAGCTCAGATTTTCTGACAGTGCTGCAGAAATACCATGCTTGGAAAGAGCAGTTTATTGTGAAGAATGTTTCTCCTTCAACCGTTAGGAAAAGACAAAAAACGTCTGAAATCCCTTAAAAAAATCAAAAGTAGTTGAGAGGTGACATTCCCACCCACTCCCATCCACTCTCACCTGAGGAATATCAAACACCCTCAGCCTGGAGATTTGCAGACGTGAGATGAAAGGGAAAAAGCAGGGTGATGGGAAGTTAAAGACTGGTAGAAGCCACAGGTAATCACAGAATCTTATCATAGAATCATAAATGGCTTAGGTTGGAGGGGATCTTAAAGATCATCTGGCTCCAACCCCCTGCCATGGGCTGGTTGCCACCCACCAGATCAGGCTGCCCAGGGCCCCATCCAACCTGGCCTTGAATGCCTGCAGGCAATCAATCACATGTGGCTTTACGAGGACATTGCTGCTCCCAATATGCTACTGCATCTCATGTCAGAAGAGCATCTTCCAGACCCATGGCTCATCTGGGTGTGCTCATGCCAGGCACATGACGTAAGCTGCTGCCCAGAGCTTTGTCTGTGAGTCAAATGGCCAAGGCATTTAGGAGTCTAAAAATGTACATTTGGCATTCAGATTGTCTGCATTCAAACAGGAAAATCACAGGCTTGGAGCAGAGTCCTTGTGAGCTGTGCTAATGGTTTACAAGCATGAGGCTGTGTTACCAGGCACTGTCACCAAGTGTCTGGCATGTGGCCACTCTCTTCCTCCCTCTTCTCCTAATTGCTGTATTAATAAACCATCAAATGCGTTTAAAGGTTCAGAGATATGAAGCAAGGAATTGCAGAGAGGCTGAAAAATGGATCTAAGTAATGTGGTTCTTAGGCAGTCTTTCTCATCACCTGGGAAGAGTTAATGTTCACCACCTTTTGCATGGGCTGAAACAAGGGAGGTGGTGGAGTCACCATCCCTGGAGAGCTCAAGACCCATGGAGATGTGGTGCTAAGGGACATGGTCAGTGGGCAGTATTGGCAATAGGTGGATGGTTGGGCTCGATGGTCTTGAAGCTCTTTTCCAACATTAATGGTTCTATGATTTTATTATGTCAGACCCTATTTCAGATCAGGGTGCACCTAGAGCCACATAGACTGTGACACCATGCCATACCACATCCCACCTTCCTTGGGCTGGGATACTTCTGTCACAGGGAAGCAGATATCTAAGTAGGAAACACATGGAATCAACCCTGATAGGATTTTTTGTATGTTGTGAACAGGAGCCCATTGACAACCAAGGAACCAAGCCCAGTGTTCATCTAGGGCAAAGTACTGGTGCTACCAAAGAACTAAAGACAGCTGTCTGTTTGCAAGATATATTTTCCTCCTCCCAGAATAAGACATTTGTAGTACATCATCTTTCAATCTCCACTTATTTCTTGTTTCCTTGCAAAATTGCATGTTCTGTGTGAAAGACATTATGGTCCTTAAAACAAAGTGGGCTCATGTAATATGTGTCTGTTTCCTTCCCTGTGTGCAGGAACAGCCACCTCTTTCCTGGTGTTTTGCTTAAGCTCTGTGTGAGAATGATGCACAAGTTGGAGAAAAAGAGCCGAGTCCAATGACTGAAAATCTTGCATGCTGAATATGAAACTTCTGCAGATAAAAATGGCAATAACACAAACAAATGGAAAATCATTTCTTATGTAAGAGCACAGGCGGAAAGTGTCACTGCACTGACAGTCGTATCAGACATGCAGCTTAAATACTGCTAAGAGAAGGTTCAAAACAGAAGGAGCCGTTTCACAAGGCAGGTAGGAGAACTCTAAATTGTCTTGCCCAAGAACAGAGTTGCTAAATATTTACATGAGTTTGAGTGGGAGAGTAGACAAATCATCCAATTCAGAAAATAGCTTGGTTGGAAGGGAAAGCTTGGTATCTCTGGTCTGATGAGCTGCTCAAAGGAAAGACGTCTTCAAAGGTAGATAGAGTTGCTCAAGGTCTGATCCACGATCTGAATGACTCCAGCTGTACCACTGGGTGCACCAGGCCCAGCACTGTCAGCTGGTAGAGCACTGAGATGCATCAAGTGAGGATCAGGTGGGGGTTATGGACAGGCTCTGCTCCATAGGGCGGTGGGCATGGAACAGGCTGCCCAGAGCATTGGGCACAGCCCCGAGCTGTTGGGGCTCAGGGAGCACTGGGACATTGCTCTCAGCCATAGGGTTTGGGTGCTGTGTGGAAATGGGGGTTGGACTCAGTGATTCTTGTGGGTCACTCTCAGCATCTCACTGATAGGGCACTGGCCCTTCCTGAGCACTCTGCATCCCCTGGGAGAGGCAAGACATCCTGTCCCTCTATTTTTTGCCCGACTACAACTGGGACATACCAGGAGGAAGAAATAAGGCAGAGGTCTACAAAACCATAACTGACCTGGGGATGGTGCACGGAGATGGTTGGTTTCAAACTTAAAGAGGGTAGATTTAGGTTGGATATAAGGAAAAAGTATTTTACAGTGAGGGTGGCGAGGCACTGGAACAGGTTGCCTAGAGATGTGGTTGATGCCCCATCCCTGGAGACATTCAAGGCCAGGCTGGATTAGAGCATGGGCAACTGATCTATCCGTGGTGTCCCTGTTCACTGCAGGGGAGATAGATTAGATGACCTTTAATGGTCCCTTCCAACTCTAAGGATTCCATGATTCTATGATCACTCACCTTTCTAATGGCAGGGTTTGAGCGGAGGTGAAGAACGTGGGGATTTTGCTGAGCTCTCCACGCAACTCTGCAGTGCCTGTTTCTCACTTGAGCCCATCCACCAAGTGCTGACTTGAGGCAGCTGTGGGGTTTCGTGCCCTTTGAGCAGAGACGCTCTGCCTTTCACTGCCCTGGGCTTTTCGTTACATCTCTAGCTGATCTCCACCAGCTTTGCTCAATGTCATTATCAAAAATTTCCAAACCCCAGCTGGGGCGGCCGTAGGGGTTTGTCAGAATTGTCTTTTCTCCCCACATCACTTCTGTGTGTGTTTATGTACATATTTCCTCCGCACGCGGAGTGGGGATAAAAAGCTGACTTGAGACCTACTCATTATATGACTGAATTACTTCAATTTTCTCTGCCCGAGGCTCCTCGTTCTTTTCCACTGTGTTGCTACTGGTCTGCTGGGAATCTCTCCTTTCCTCCGAAAGTTTCTTTTGTCCTCCAAAATGGTCACTTTTCCCAACGACCTCCGGGTTTTTTGCCTGTAGATCTCACGCAGTTCATTCAGACCCTTGTATGTGTGCACGCTCGATTTCAAAGGGGCTCAAATTTATGTTGAGCCATTTCTTTTTTTTGGATGGTGCACTGATTCCTGCCTGATATTAAGAACAACATGCAGCAAAATAGAGTGTATTTTCAGCATGGTTTAGCAGTGCCTCTATGAGGATCTCGAGTCGCTTAACTAAACTGTTGGTGCTCACTTGGGCGTGGAAAAGGCCTTGGTGTCTTTGGATGCGTACGACTTCATTTAACCTAAGTGCAGTCTAATCCTGGAGAGTTAAAAAGCAGAAGGTTAAGGTGATGTCAGCACATTTTGGGATAACACTGTTGGAATGTTCGCACGAGACACCTCGCTATTTGTGAGCAAAATTTTTTTGTTTCAGTGAAGCCATCTCCAGAGCCTGGGATTCTCAAAAGGCAGTCTTAGCACTAAAGACTGAAACAAAGAAGTTATTCAGTTGCTCCACCGCGTTTAGCAGCAGACCCTTATTTTCCCTGGTCTCCCTTTTGTTACTGACATACTTAAAGAAGCCTTTCTTGTTATCTCTGATCTCCCTGACCAGGTTTAATCCCAAGCCTTCCCCATCACATCCCTGATGCCCAGACAACCTTCCTGTATTCCTCCCATGGGCCCAGACCCCTTTTCCACGTTCTAACTACTTTCTTTTTCCACTTGAGTTTTTCCATGAGCTCCTTGCTCATCCATGTGGGTCTTCTGCCACCTTTGCCTGACCTCTTACTCTTCGGAGTGCATCAGTCTTGAGCTTGGAAATGGTGCTTGAGTGTCAACCAAACCTCTTGTGCCCCCTACCTTCCAGTGCTCTCACCCATGGACGTTCCATTCCAGGACAAACATTGATTTTAAGACAAACCATTCTGCATAATCCTTAACTTATGAGAAGTTCTGTATTGGATCATACAGAATCATGTTCTTTCCTCTTTCTCCTCCTGAAGAACCATCAGTTTGAAGAAAACCCACCACTTTTCATATGCTTTCATTTAAAAGGATCAAACACTTAACTCTTCATAGCTCTTCTACATTCTGTTTTTAAGCAGTGCTAGACATACCATCAGAACAGGGATGTTCAGTGGAATTGAGTAAGATTATGTATTTCAAAGGCAGTTTAAGAACTCATAACACAGAAAATTAGTATAAACTTGCCACTAACACCTTATGCATATATATATATACACCACAGCAGAATAAACCAACTTTTGCTATGTGCTGAACATGAAGTGCTCCGTCTTGCATCCTGGCAAGACATTCTGAATTAGCATCTGGTTAGTTTTAATGCTGACAGTGCAGTCAAAAGGGCATCATTAGCTCCATGGCAAAGAAGAAAATGGAGAGCCTAGGGAGGAAATCAAACCCTGAAGCAAACACATGTCCCTGTGGCCAGCCAGATCCAGTGACCAGCTACTGCTAAAATGTTGTGACAGAGCTGATGGTGGCCCAGAGTGTTTTCTGGGCAGAGAAGACTTGTTTTTGATAAGTCAGTCCAGAAATGGGCAGTCAAAGAATGACCTGGAGACATGTGGGCGTGGGAGTACATATTGCATGGGTTTGGAAGCAGAGGCATCGTGAAAATTGCAACCAGGATGGGGAAGAGTGATGGGTAGCAAAGTGCACCAAAGTGACAAGACACTGACATGGGGAAGTAGGGAGGTTGTGGTAAAGTTTGGCACCTGTTAATGTCATGGCAGCGTGGAAGAGAGTATGCTCATGTCATACTGTGTCTCAATGCATCCCTGGGATCTATGCTTTGCAAGATGCAAAAATCAGAGGGGAACCTCAGGGAATACCACTCAATTTTCCCTGGGCAATGGCAACCTTCTTTGGAAGAACATAGAAGAACAAATCTCAACTGCTGGCACAGTTTTGTGTTCTGTGCAGGAACATGTGACTGTAGTGATAAGCAGCATCTTTGCAACATATGGAACCATAGACTCACACAGTATGAGACCCTGTTCTCGGTCTTGCAGCAGTACTAATCATGGAGGAACCTATAGTGGAGGGTGGGCTGTAAAACTCCTTCTTGAGCCTTTATCTGAACAGTAAGACTTTCCTTCTGTTCCGACATCTGACTCCATGGAGCAGACATCATCTACGTCAGCTTTCTGTTGATGCAAGTTTGATGCAACAGGGTTGGTCAAGAGCAAAGGTGAATGCAGAAAGACAAACCCCACCAGTACATAAACACAAAAAGACACTTTAAAGCCCAAATACCCCAAGAAATTACACCAAAATAAAGAAACCAGTCTTGTATATGTATTTTTTTTAAAAAAGATACATCACTTTTAGTGTATTTTTTCAAGCTTGCTGGACATCATACTGAAGCACTGTAAAGCTGTCAGAGAAATTATATACTTTTTTTCTGTTGTCAACCAAAGCGTGCTTTTATGGAGTCAATTAGCCACAGATTATGAACACACATCACTTGTCTGAGAATGAATTACAGTGCACCCTAATAAACATATCCATCTTTGCTCCCTGGTCATCCCCGTGATGGGGATGGCATTGGATTTTCCTATCCAACCATAAGGAAAACTGCATGTTCATTTGTGTTTCATCCTGCAAGTGTGCCTCTTTCAAATGCTGCAGTGCTACAGTGTGAGGGGAAAGAGGGTCATTGGTGTTACTGCTCTGGCGTGCAAACCTGGACATGAGCTCAGTGTGAAGACTGCATTTACACCGGTGGAAAAAGTTCGTATAAGCTGGGATGGCATGGGTGCTTGGATCTACAATGGAGCCTATAGCTGCTGTTGTATCTGATAGAGAACTGCAGTCAGGATCATCTTTACATGGTATATTATGTGCTTTCCACCGACCTCAGAGCCCTTTTTGGAGGTGGAGAGCCACAGTCCTACTGAGATTTTTTTGTTTGTTTGTTTGGCTGGGGGGTTGCGTTTTCTTTCCTCTCTTTTTTTTTTTAATTATTTTTTAACAGGTGGGGAAACTGAGGCACAGAAAGGTGGTGTGATTTGCCCACAGGTGGTGGTAGACCTTGAAACCCCCAGTCTCTCTCTCAGCTGCTCAGTTCCCACCTGGGACACGGTGGAATGGCTGCTTGCTCGGTTCTCTTGAGGAGAACTGCATCTCCTCCAGGAGAGAGGGGAAAAAGTGTCACTCTTGGTGGCAATGTCTGGCAGAGGGCAACAGCACCCATGGTTTCTGCCAGCCCCAAGAGGCAGGAGAAGCAAGGAACCTGAAATGGAGGGGCAGGTGTTTGCTGGTCAGGCACTGAGTTGGAGGACACAGCTCTACAGGATGCATTCGTGTCTCTCTGTGGCTTTCAGGGCCTCATGCATGCTGGCGGCAGAGAGTCTCCTGTT